>NW_022985461.1:442982-465468 GCF_010093595.1 Mytilinidion resinicola | reverse complement strand
TTGTTGTTGTGGTGGAGGCATTGAGGTTGTAGTTGTATCACGCGTCGCGTTTCCGGAGAATTTGATGGGGTGGGCCACATGCTATCCTGTGCCACATGCTATCCGGCTACGTTACCGAGAACCTGATTTATAAGTTTCGGAAGGCAATGAAAAGTAATCACATCGCGTCGCCCTCCGCCTCCCCTCCGCGTCTTCTAAAACCCGTCTCGCGCGGATAGATCTGTGAAGCTTTGTAGTTGTCTTAACTAAGGAGGGTAGGAGGCATAGCACGCCGTATGGCCCCCTTCTTAGTCAATACAATTACAAAGACTCGCGAATCTAACCGCGCAGAACTTTTCAAAGCATAACGGCAGCGAGAGAGATAGACCGACAGAAATAAATGCAATCCGTTACTCATCGACTATGAATTAACGCGAGCGCAAACCCGTTTCCTATGCCTACGTAATATTACCCAACCCAACCCTACCCTACCCATGCATACAAAACATCCCCTACTGGGTGCCAATGCTCTCCGCTCGCTGTATCGTCAAGAAATTAATCAAAAGACGCCATTTCCAGAAATCACATTCCCCATGTAGGACCCCATTTTCTTCCCGACTTTATCTAACACCCCAATTGATCGTCCGTGCCGCCGTCGCCTTCTTCTGCTCGGTCCCTGCAGCGGCCGCATCTACGCCTCCACTCGGCGCCGGCTCGAGCGCTAGGTTAGGCTGGCTGGGATGGAAACCCGTGTATGGCGTGAAGAACCCTTGCTGGTCGATGAAGCCCTGGCTAGGGTAGCGCTGCGGAGTAGCGGGCGGGTGCATATACGGATCGTACTGCGGAGGGGGGCGAGGCGCGTGGGTGGAGCGGTAGGTGGAGAAGGCGTAGTTGGAGATGACGACTGCAGTGATTAGGAGGAGGGCTGTGAAGAGCTGCGGTTCACAAGTTAGCGATATGAAGGGATAGCAATGTGGTATAAGAATAGGGGGGTAAGGGATATGAGGAGTATTGAGTGAGGGAGGGGAATATAACGTACCATAGCTTTATACCCAATCTCCTCGACAAAGCTATTGAAAATCATCGCAAACGTCTTCGCGCTCACACTCGCGCGCGCGACCTTCCTCGCATCCCGCTTCATGCACGCCTCCCAATTCGCGCACACATCTTTCAGAGATGGTGGGGGTCGTGTGCGACCGCACCCGTTGTCTTCCCAGTCTTTGGCGCATTTTGCGATCTCGATCATGACTTCGGTTTGGGCGCGCTGGGATTGGATCTCTACTTCGTGCGTGACAGCGCTCCAGCCGGACCACATAATGTACATGGCGGAGAAGACGAGGAAGAGATTGAGCAGGAATTGGGCGTAGAAGGAGAGGATGTGGGGGAGGCCGGGGTGGTTCTCTATGAAGGAGAAGACGCTGGCGATTGTGCTGCCTTGGGGGACTGCTGGGGTGACTGGGACTTCGGGGCGGTTGTTGGTATTGTTGGGTTCGTCGTAGTCGTCCTGATCGCGGTCCCGATCTCGTTTGTCCTTCTTGCTGCCTCGCTCTCGCTCTCGCCGTCTCCGTGAGCGCCCGCCGTCGTCTTCAGACTCTGATTCTAGGTTCTGTCGTACAGCCTCACGGTTGATGCCCCTCTGATGCCGCTTCTTCACTATCCGCCTCTCCCCATTGCGTGAGTAGTGATCACCCTTCCCACTCTGAGAGCTTGGCTGCGGGCTGGAGTTGAAATTGAAAAACTTGAGGAAGCTCTCCCGTCGACTAATCTTGCTCGGGCTAACCTTCCCTCCTTTGCCAGGGCTACTCAGCATCCTATGCGGCTTGCCAGGTCGCGCGTTCGTCTCCGGCGTCGCCTCGCTATCCGCACCGATGTCTGGTGTATTCGGCGTCTCACCACCGGAGGAGAAATCCGTATCCTTGGTCGGTGTACGGAGATCCCACGCCGACGAATTCTGAACGTGAGCAAGGCTTGGAGTTGCTGGCAACGGCTTTTGTGGGCTGGGCGGGTTATTGAAGAAGAAGGGCTGGTTCGCGGCCTCGCGGAGGCGCGGGAAGTTGGCGTTGGGCTGGTCGATCCGCGTGGGCGACTCGAGGACACTGTTATGATTGCCTACAATACCAAAGAAAGAGGTTGAAGTTAGTCTATGCGCGTAATTGTGAGAGGAGGTTGGGTGGTGGTTGGGTCGCTTACGCTTTCTGGCGGTATTGTTCAGGGCGCTGTTTCGAGGAAGCCTCATGAACGGGGAGTTTGGGTCAGTGTCGCCGATTTTGTTCTCCCATTCGAAGTCCATTGGCACGGTGGATGTGCGTCTGTCCATGATGCTAGCAGTGGGATAGAGGTCGCAGAGAGGTGTGGAAGCAGCAGATGGATGGGAATGCGGTTGCTAGGAGAGGCTCCGGTGGTAAACAGTGGTTTGCGGAGGTGGACCAGATTTCCGGTAAGTGTGGCGGTGCAGGTGCGCCACAGCTACTGTTTCTAACCCTATTGGTAGGTAGGTTGGGTAGGTAGGTTGGGACCTGACCGAGGAAGATATTGGGTGTGTGGGTGTGTGGTGAGGAGAGGACTTGTACGAAGTTCGTGGAAGAGGTTAAGCTTAATTTACTCCATGAGACCTTCGTGAATGCACTCAGGTATTCACCAACTAACCCGACATCTACCTCTCCTTACGGAAGAGGTGGCAATTGCCTCACGACATAGTTACAATGTATTCGAAGTGATGATATTATTCGTGTCTACTATCTACAACTCGTCTAATGACCATGGAACACTACTTGAACAACCGGATATCGCTCGTCTAAAACCACAAACCATGTCCCAAAACGCCACCCTTCTTGTGTCACATAAAACACAACCTCAACTAGATCACGCAACCTGTGCCGTTTTCGGCTCCTCAGGCTTATCCTCATACTTCTCCCAGTTTGCCAAGATATTGCCAATCTTCGGCGAGTTGGTCAGCTTGTACACATCCTCAAAGTACTCCTTGGTGAGCGCAAACGGCTTGGCCGTGACGTTGGGGATGTATTTGCCGACGAGTTTGGAAGGATCGATCGACGTCTTGTGAATCTTCTTGAGCAGGAAGCTTCGGAAGGGCTTCACACCAGAGCGCAGGAAAGTGCTGTGGAATGGCACGTCGATGCCCTTCAATGGAATGGTCGCGAAACCACGCTGTAGGTCCAGCGGCTTCGGCTTCGCTTCTGTCTGCTTCGCGCACTCCTTGATGATCTCGACTAAGTGAGCCTTGACATCTTCTAGAGACATGCTACCCATCAACGCCTGAATGTCGATCTTCTGCGCCTTGAGGTAGTTGAGCACGTTGGTGAGGCAGTCAAGCGCACGGAGATCGCCAGCGCAGACGTATTGCATGTTGGCGATGTTGTAGTTGACAATCTCAAGGAGCCAATCGGTTTCCTCGGAGATGTTCTCAACAACATATTGCAATGCTTGCTCGTTGAAGGTCTTCGAAATCCTACTGGGGTTGACGGCGCACATGGAATAGTTGGATCGACCAGTCTCGTCGCGCTCCACAGCGACCTGCATAGTCAAGCCACGGTAGAACACAACAGAAACCAAACTCTCAATAGGCATGACTTCTGCAAGCGCAGCAAGAGCAGAGTACTCTCCGAGCGAGTGGCCAGCAAAGCTACTATCACGCTGCACCAGACCCTTCGAGATCATGTCCTCAAAAGAGGCCTTCTCCATGAGGGTCAAAGCAGGTTGCGTGAACTGGGTGGCGGAAAGAAGACCTGTCGGAGACCGATATGTGTATGACGTCGTGTTCTCGTCTATCTCCTTGAAGATCTTCTCGGACTTGATGGAGCCATCGGAGCTGACAGTCTCAAAGGTCATCGACATGTAGTTCTGGCGAATCGCCTTACCGCGGGGTCCACCGAAGTGGATGGTAAGCTCGTTCGGGTTGTTCTTGACGATGTTGGTGATAGCAAAGCCTAGAGTGTGTAAGTCAGGGAATAGCAGATAGACGTTGAGGAAACCTACCATAGTTGTCCATGAAATGCTTGTCAGCACGATCCCAGACATCCTTCGCGACCGGGCTGCTGGCATAGAGATCCATACCCATACCCTGCTCCTGTGAGCCTTGTCCGGTGAAAACGTAGGCGGAGGTTGGCTGCTCGACTTCAGCCTCGCCCAGGAGGACCTTGGTGTCAGTCTCCTTGTTGGAGGCCTCGATCTTGATGATCTTGCGACCAGAGATCATACCGACATGTTCAAGTTTGACATCAATAATGTCATCCGGAAGAACCATTCCAACCAGAGAAGCATGGAAGCTACGCACGCGACCGATGTGATTCTCAGCGGCCCATGTCTCTACTAGACTTCGAACGGCAGCGCTGGAATACATTCCATGAGTAATGGTTCCAGGAAGGTTGGCATAGCTTGAGAACACCCTAGAAACGTGAATGGGATTGTAATCTCCAGAGACACGAGCATAGGTCTCGTTGGAAGCAGGTGCCTTCAATGTGAGGGGAGTCTTTCCATTCAAGGGAATAGGGTTCTCGAAATTGACAGCCTGATCGATAGTTGCTCCGTTCCGTTGAAGGTAATCCAAGACGGGGTTGCCGTATGAAAAGCCAGACTCGTATTCAACAGAGCCAATCTGGATGATTTCCTTGGTAGGGAGTTCGAGAAGTACCTCACCAACAGTTTGGACGGAGCTGAAAGCAGTCTTGTTCTTGTACCGGATAAGACTCTGGAGCTTGAACGTCAAGGTCTTGTTGAGAAGCTCAATGCCTGGTTCCTCAAGGTTGAACCATTCCTTGGATCGAAGAATAGCAACATCCTTGGAGGTACCGAGGTGCAGCTGCATGGGAGTCTCGTTCTTCCTCTGGAATGTAGTCTCGAAGTCTGTGTAGGCGCCACGATACAAGAACTGGCTGGTAACCTCCATTACAGGCTCACCATCCCTGGTAATCGTGCCGCAGACTTCAACCATCTTTCCAGACTCTTGGTTGATCACTGCATTGATCTGAGCCGTCGTGTCGAGAACGTCTCCTTTCTTGAGAGGCTGGGCGCCTTCGATCATTCGGAAGCCGTTGGAAAGATGAACGAGTTTGAGAAGATCACCATCGATCGCCTTGGGGAAGATCGGTTTCGTAATAGCCTTCCAGCCAACAACGATAGCGAAATCCATAGGAGCCCAAACCTCTTTTCCAGGACGATCCACGAAAGCCTCTCCAGTATTACCAACCGCATGGACAAAGTCGTTAATAGCCTCGCTGGTGACAGTGGCTCGACCACCCTCGAATCGAGATGTGACAGGAGCGTCAAACGGAACTGGTTCGTCGCCGAACCAGATACGGTAGTAAAATTCCTTGATCCTATCATTGCGAGCCTCCATAACCTCTCTAATGGGAGCGTAACCTGTCTCTGGGTGGTACGTGAATTTGAGAGGAAGGGCAACTGGCCTGTGAGAGAAGGTCCTTTCTTCATACATGTTCGCCAAGATCTCGTTGTTCTGGATCATGCTGATTTCTACTGTCTTGACGTGCTTGCCGCCATGGTAAGGCTCCTTAATGGTGATGGCCGTTTCAGCGGGTTGATTTGGGTGAGCGATCTCAACCATCATGCCAAGGGTTGGCTTGAAAATTCGTTGCATGGGGTTAGTCTGGAATCGCTGTCCTTGAACAAAAACGTCGGCCGTGAAGAAGGCGTGTCTCCAAGAGTAGATTTTCCCGGCCAAGAGTTGCATCCAAGACTGCACGTCTGGTAGAGTCGCGTTGGGGGCAGATGAAAGACGATAGATGACCTTGTCATCTAGCTCTGAGACGGTAAGACCTTCAACTTCAATGTCTTCGGTAGCACCAAGCAGCTTGCTGCCGAAGTACTCGATGACTGGAATCTTGGATTCATCTCCACCGTAGACGTCTTGAATCAAGCTCTTGATGTGGCCTTCGTGAACGCCGTCCAGAATATCCTTGACAGGTTCGTCAACGACCTTTGAATATCTAACGGACATGGGACCTTGCAAGATGCAAGTCCTGCCAACATCTTGGTCGACAACCGCTTCGAGATCCTCGGATTGCCAGAGAGAGTCCTTCTTGAAGAAGAATTCGAAAGTGTCATCCAACACTGGGACGAATGGAACAGGCTTCTGGCCACGACGTTGACAAAGGAGGAGGAAGTGCTGGACATCTTGAGCGTTGATAAGCTGCTCGTCCGCCTCTGGGTATTCTTGGAGAACCTTCTCGACGACGGGGAAAGGAGTGTTCAGTTCCTCATAGCTCTGGATGATCGACTCTCTATCCACTTTGCTGAAACGTTCTTCCACACGACGGATGAAGTCCACAGTCAGACGCTTCAAGCTCGGATCAATCCACCTTGATTCATGCTTGACATACATCAGGTCAACCATGCGTCGGATGACTTCGCCATAGGTCATATCTTCCAGATCAACAGACTCGCCAGCCTTGTTGCGGCCAAACCAGACCTTCTGGAAGTCGTCGTTGAGCTTCTTGATAATGTAGTCGCGCTTCTTCTTGAGCACCGGGATGCGCTTAGCCTTGTCCAGGGCAAATACCTCCTTATCCATCTCGGACCAGAACAAGACGCCCCGAGTTGCAAGTTTGTGGATCGGCTCGCCCATCTCAGAGCGCACTGTGATGATTCCACCAGCTGGGCTTTTGTAAGTCTGCTCCCAGTCGGCGTCGTCCACACCTTCAGCATCGACAATCGCTTGCTTGGCGTTTTTAGAAGTATGAGCTTCCTTTGCGGTCATGACGCGGCTGCCAAACATACAGCCATCATAGGGCATCGGAGGGAATCCGAATTTGTTAGACCACGTTCCAGTGAGATATGGATAGGTATCTTCGGCGCCTCCAAAACCACTACCGGCGATAAGGATGAGGTTATCGCACTTGCGGATTCGGCTGTACATCTGGAGAATAGGCTGGTGGAAATCCTCGAACGAATGATGCCCACCACCACGACCACCGGTCCATTGCATTATGACTGGGAATGTTGGGTTCGCTTTCGCAATGTTGACGACCGACTGAATGCCCTCGACTGATCCGGGCTTGAAGGCAATGTGCTTGATGCCGAGTGTCTCGATGTATTCATTGGCAACCTCGATGGATGGCACCCCCGCACCAATGGTGAGACCCTCAATAGGGACACCGTCAGCTCTGAGTTTTCCGATCAAAGGAATCTGCCAAGCCATGGCACGTGGGTTGACGTAGATTAAGTTGATCGTGATACCACGTCCAGCGGGAATGACCTTTTCGATCTTGGTGATTGCTTCGGTCATGGTCTTTTCGTTGTAGTACCCACCACCTGCCAGTTCAATCTCGTAGCCAGCGTTCATGGTGGCAGCTACGAAATCCCAGGGAACTGTGGAGGGAGTCATACCAGCGACCATGACTGGCGCCAGACCAAGAAGTCTGCTCATCTTGGTATCGACGAATGTCTGGCCAGCAGATGTTTTGACCAATCTAGGGCCAAATTCCTTGACCCAGTCAACCGCGTACTTGACGGCATGTTCAGCGTCTCGATCGAAGATCTCAGGCTTGTAGCCAACCTCGGTATTTGTACCGTCCATGGTACCGGCAAGAATAACACGAACGCCAGTGCCATCCTTGTTGCGGTTGGTCAAGACACCAAGACCTGAGATGCCTCCGGGGCCGAAATCTAGAATATGGGTGGCGTCGGGGAATTCCGTAGCCTTTTCCCAGTTCACAGGATCGTGGGTAATCATCCGGATAAGACTGGGAACGATGTTGTCCAGCTCTTCGTCCCGGACGTCTTTGCCGGTTTCGGTATCGTAGAGGGGGATGCCGAGGCTATCGCCGCTGATAACCACATCTTTGAGATCTTCGTGCAATTGCTTTGTAGCTTCCGCAAGGTAAGGGCTATGAAATGGCGCGGTGATGGGAAGGAAGCGATGAACGAAACGAATCTTGCGATCAGTGAAGGGAATCCGAGTCTGATCAAGACCGGTAGGCGCCTTGACTTTCCTAAGCCTCAAGTTGAGACCATAGAGGGAGATAGGGGGACCAGTCACGACGAAATTCCGAGCACTGTTGACCAAGGAGATGCCAATGTGCCTATCCTCGGGCAAATGCTGGTTTGTAGCATCAATGTGGTCCTGGACGGCTTTCCTTGATAGATCTCGAATGGAAAGCATAGGAGTTGGGACTCCTTCTCCATTGTCCATAGAGTCCTGAAGGATGGCGGGTGCGATGGATGTCCGTGGGTAGGCCTGCTGACTGCGCGAGCCAATCCAGAAGAGAACAGTGAGGGCCTTCTTAGCAGCTTTCTCGAATGTCTCCCAGTTTCTCGACTCTGAGATAGCAGCGGCAGTCACAATACCTTGAGAGTGGCCAGTCACACCGCTGAGGCGGTCTCTAATGTGTCCCGGGTGGCTTCCGAGAACTCTGCAGGTCACAACGTAATGGGCCAATTGAGTCAGTCCGATCAGGGGGAAGCTGACCGGAGCAGATACTAAGTAGTCGACGTCGGGTTGCGAATCCTTGTTGTTCAGCCATCGCATCACATCTAAGCCCTTCGAGTAGAGCTTTTCGGCGCGGGGGTCCCGCGAAAGCCCTTGCAGGTGGGCTGCAGCTGCTGCAACGAAATCCTCCACGAAGGAGGGGTATGTGGTATAGATTTCTCTCAGCTCTTCGAAGTATTCTTCAATATTTCCCTGGCCTCCAAGAACGGCATAGACCGTGGCATTCTCGTCGCCAGCCTCGCGAAACAGGGCCGATTCGTGGTGCTTGATGGGGCGTTCCACGGCAGCCCGAGCTGCGTAGTATGACCGGATGGTGACCAGCTTCTTTTGCTCAATTCCAGGTAGCGAAGCAGCCAGAGCATGCACTTCGTTTCCTCGTAGGAAGGCGCGCTCGAATTCGTTCAGCACGAGCTTCAAAACCTCTTCGAACGATCCCGGGTCGTCGCCCTCCTCAACCTCCTGGGCCATGAAGCCGAGGTATCGGGCGACAAGCTCTGCGACTGACGAGGGCTCGTCATCCTGGGCAAGCTCGTCTGTGGGCTGCGGGAGGGTGGAGATGAATGTGTCCTTCAACTGCTGGGCGTTGAAGTGGAGGGCGGTGGGGATGAGGAGGGTGTGCTCGAGCGAGCCATAGGACAGAACGAGCGGACGGAGTGAGGCCTGCGAGCGCGGCGTAGAAATGCCCGTCTGCGGTCCTGATCCGTACATGATGGTGGTGGTGGGGAGAGGAGTAGGCGGGAGAGCCGGGCGAAGTCTGCGGAGGTCAAAATTTGGTTCTTGAAATATGCCAGACACCACAAGAGCTCAATTGGAAAGACAGTGCTATATCGAGGAATCTCAAGGGGATGGCAGCGCCACATACCTCGCTGCCGTCGATACAGTAGAAGCTAATCTACCGCGACACGGAGGAATTTCTCGGAGGAGCGCCCTGATGTGCTTTGCTGCGGGCTCGGTGACAACGCAGACTGACACGCTGGAGTGGGTATATGGACTGGGGCGAGAAGAGAGATGGAGCGCGCGAGGTAGACAGAGTGGTCAGACAATGGGCGAGGGCGGTGGGCAATTAATCGCCGCGGCTTTGGGCAACTTTTCGGCGGGAAAGCTCTCCAGACGGCAGGCACGGCCTTGCGCTAGGGGTTGAGTCGGGGCAGGGGCATTTTGGTTGGGGTGGCTGCTCGGGCAACAGGAGAGATGTGGCGCTGCTCCGGCCTCCGGCTCAATTTAGGGCTGGCTTTGCGAGCGGATGCTGTCTTGCGCGCCCGGTGTCGTGCCTCTCGACTAATCCGCGGCTGCGTTTAGTGATCGTGAATAGACGGCTGCTCGTTGAGCGTCGCCAAGTGTTCCCGTCTCGTCCTAAACCGCAGTGACATCAGGCTGCGGCGTTTCGTTGGGTCGCTCTTGCACAGCGAGCTCCCCTGTCGCTGCTAACTTCCTAGCGCGACCCCAGAACTCAACACCCAGAGCTGGTTTTTGTCTGGCCCGAGTCTGCATTTTTGGGGAGATAAGCGTCAACACTTTTGAATCCTGCATCCTGCTCCCCTCGTCCGAGAGCCCTCCCGATTGTAATCATCATATGGGCGTTGCGTGCCGTGGTGTTGCCTGCTCCCCTTCCCAATTCCTTCCCTCGCCTTAAGATACCCTTAGACCGCAATTCCTGGTAGCGCGCCGCCCTTCCTCTCCAGACCTCCCTCCCTACGCTACAGCCTCCCCTCTTTGGCGTCAGGAAGCTGCAATTAAACACTCCTCGATACCACTATACTCCTCACATACGCCAATTGAGCGCGCCCCGGACTTTTCTCAAACTCTCCGCGCATCCCGCCACTATGCGTCCCGAAGTCGAGCAGGAACTGGCTCACACCCTCCTGGTGGAGCTTCTCGCATACCAGTTCGCCTCGCCCGTGAGGTGGATTGAGACGCAGGATGTCGTCCTCGGCGAGAAGAGGACGGAGCGAATCGTCGAAATTGGCCCTGCAGACACCCTCGGCGTCATGGCCAAGCGGACGCTGGCCTCCAAGTACGAAGCCCACGATGCAGCCCTATCTGTTTCGCGGCAGATCCTGTGCTACAACAAGGACGCCAAAGACATCTACTACGACGTAGACCCGGTCGAAGACGAGCCCGAGGCAGCGCCCGCCAGCTCTTCATCAACCCCGGCCTCCTCCTCCGCACCCGCCTCAGCAGCACCAGTCGCTTCGGCGCCAGCTGCGGCCAGCAGTGGTCCAGCAGCCCAGGTACCGGATGCTCCGGTGACCGCAACTGACATTTTGCGGACACTGGTTGCTCAGAAGCTGAAGAAGGCACTCCTGGACATCCCATTGAGCAAGGCGATCAAGGATTTGGTAGGAGGTGAGAACATCCTCAAATTTACCCCACGACTCGCTCAGCAACTAATACATCTCAACAGGCAAATCTACACTACAAAATGAAATTCTGGGAGATTTGGGCAAGGAGTTTGGCTCCACGCCGGAGAAGCCAGAAGATACCCCCTTGGACGAATTAGGAGCAGCGATGCAGGCTACCTTCAATGGTCAGCTTGGAAAGCAGTCCTCCTCCCTCATAGCCCGCATGGTTTCGTCGAAAATGCCCGGTGGCTTCAACATCACAGCGGTGCGGAAACATCTAGAGACGCGGTGGGGGCTTGGCCCGGGACGACAAGACGGAGTTCTACTTCTCGGTCTCACCTCCGAGCCAGCCGCCCGTCTTGGATCTGAGAATGACGGAAAGGCATGGCTCGATGAAATCTCGAACAAATATGCGGCGACGGCCGGAATCAACCTTTCAGCGCCTGTTGCTGGCGGTGATGCTGGTGGTGCGGCAGGTGGTATGATGATGGACCCCGCTGCCATCGATGCCCTCACCAAGGACCAGCGCGCGCTATTCAAGCAACAACTAGAACTCTTCGCGAGATATCTCAAGATGGATCTGCGGGCCGGCGACAAGGCCTTTTTGGGCTCGCAGAAGGCTGCATCCGCCCTCCAGGCTCAACTGGATCTGTGGACTGCCGAACACGGTGACATCTATGCGGCCGGCATTGAGCCATCCTTCACCCCCCTGAAGGCCAGAGTATACGACTCTTCCTGGAATTGGGCCCGCCAGGATGCTCTCAGCATGTACTACGACATCATCTTCGGTCGCCTAAAGGCTGTCGACCGTGAGATTGTCAGCCGATGCATTAGCATCATGAACCGCTCCAACCCCCTACTCCTCGACTTCATGCAGTACCACATGGACCATTGCCCGACCGAGCGCGGAGAGACGTACGAACTGGCGAAAGAGCTCGGCCAGCAACTGATCGAGAACTGTAAGGACGTCATGTCGGAAGCGCCAGTTTTCAAGGATGTCAGTGTTCCCACAGCACCTCATCTTGATATCGACAACCGCGGAAACCTGAACTACTCGGAAGTACCACGACCCAGCGTACGGAAGCTTGAGCACTACGTTCGCGAGATGGCTGAGGGCGGAAAACTCTCGGAGTACGGGAACCGAACCAAGGTCCAGAATGATCTCCAGCGTATCTACAAGCTCATTCGTCAACAACACAAGCTATCGAAGTCGTCTCAACTGCAGATCAAGAGTCTGTACAGTGATGTCATCCGCTCCCTCTCGATGAACGAAGGCCAAATTATGCCTAACGAGAACGGAAAGGTTAATGGCGCCGGCAAGAAAGGTCGGAATGGCCGTCTCAATGGACCTCTCAAAAAGGGCAAGGTAGAGACGATCCCCTTCCTTCACTTGAAGAGGAAAGACGAGCATGGCTGGGAGTACAGCAAGAAGTTGACCGGCGTGTACCTCGAGGGCTTGGAGAACGCAGCCAAGTCTGGTGTCAGCTTCCAGGGCAAGAACGCACTCATGACTGGGGCTGGTGCTGGGTCAATCGGTGCTGAAGTCCTCCAGGGGTTGATCAGTGGTGGCGCCAAGGTTGTCGTTACAACATCGCGATTCTCTCGTGAGGTCAACGAGTACTACCAATCGATGTACTCCCGCTACGGTGCACGTGGATCGCAGCTTATCGTGGTTCCTTTCAACCAGGGTAGCAAGCAGGACATCGAGGCTTTGGTCGAGTACATTTACGACCCCAAGAAGGGCCTCGGCTGGGACCTGGATTACATCGTTCCCTTCGCCGCCATCCCCGAGAATGGCCGCGAGATCGATGGCCTCGACTCCAAGTCTGAGCTGGCGCACAGGATCATGTTGACGAACCTGCTCAGAATGCTTGGCTGTGTCAAGACTCACAAGCAGGCAAATGGCTACGAGACCCGACCCGCCCAAGTCATGCTCCCGCTGTCGCCCAACCACGGCACTTTTGGAAACGATGGAATGTACGCGGAATCTAAGATTGCACTGGAAACTCTCTTCACCAGGTGGCACTCCGAGAGCTGGGGCAGCTACTTGACTATCTGCGGAGCTGTCATTGGCTGGACTCGTGGAACTGGTCTGATGTCTGGAAACAATATCGTTGCAGAGGGTATTGAGAAGTACGGCGTGCGCACCTTCTCTCAACAAGAGATGGCCTTCAACATTCTTGGCCTGATGGCCCCTCCTATTGTCAACCTTTGCCAGGTCGAACCTGTCTGGGCTGATCTGAACGGAGGCTTCCAGTACATTCCCAACCTCAAGGATCTTATGCAAGACCTCCGCAAGGAGCACATGGAGACCGCCGACGTTCGCAAGGCTGTTATCAAGGAGAATGCCATCGAAAATAAGATTGTCAATGGCGAGGAAAGCGAGGCCATGTACAAGAGGGCTACGGTGCAGCCGAGAGCCAACATGAAGTACGACTTTCCTAAGGTTCCGGATTGGGAGACCGAAGTCAAGCCTCTCAACTCCGACCTCAAAGGTATGGTTGATCTAGAGAAGGTCGTCGTTGTCACTGGTTTCGCCGAGGTTGGTCCTTGGGGTAACTCAAGGACACGGTGGGAGATGGAGGCCTATGGTGAATTCTCGCTGGAGGGCTGCATCGAAATGTCCTGGATGATGGGCCTCATCAAGAATCACAACGGTCCGCTTAAAGGAAAGAGCTACTCTGGTTGGGTTGATGCGAAGACCAACGAGCCAGTCGACGACAAAGATGTCAAGGCGAAATACGAAAAGCACATCCTCGAGCACTCTGGTATCCGCCTCATCGAACCAGAGCTCTTCAATGGTTATGATCCGAAAAAGAAGCAACTCATGCAAGAGATCCAAATTGAAGAAGACCTCGATCCATTTGAGTCTTCGAAGGAGACTGCTGAGGAGTTCAAACGTGAGCATGGCGATAAAGTCGACATTTTCGAAATACCCGACTCAGGGGAGTACACCGTCCGCCTACGGAAGGGTGCTACCCTTCTCATTCCCAAAGCTCTTCGCTTTGACCGTCTCGTCGCCGGCCAGGTTCCTACTGGCTGGGACGCAAAGAAGTACGGCGTGCCGGACGACATCATCTCTCAAGTGGACCCAGTCACTCTCTTCGTTTTGGTCTCCACCGCGGAAGCTTTGCTTTCCTCGGGTATCACCGATCCTTACGAGTTCTACAAGTATGTGCACATATCTGAAGTGGGCAACTGTATTGGTTCTGGTATTGGTGGCACCACTGCTCTGAGAGGCATGTACAAGGATCGTTTCTTGGACAAGCCCCTTCAGAAGGACATCCTACAAGAATCTTTCATCAACACGATGAGTGCCTGGGTCAACATGTTGTTGATGTCGTCGACTGGTCCAATCAAGACGCCGGTCGGAGCTTGCGCTACTGCCGTCGAATCCATCGACATTGGTTACGACACGATCGTTGAGGGCAAGGCCAGAGTCTGTTTTGTCGGTGGTTTCGATGACTTCCAGGAAGAAGGATCATACGAGTTCGCCAACATGAAAGCTACAAGCAACGCCGAGGAAGAGTTTGCCCACGGACGTACTCCAGGGGAGATGTCTCGACCCACAACCACCACCAGGAACGGTTTCATGGAATCCCAAGGTTGCGGTCTGCAAGTCATCATGGATGCTAGATTGGCCCTTGACATGGGCGTGCCAATCTATGGTGTCATTGGTTTCACTGCTACGGCTACTGACAAGATCGGCCGGTCTGTTCCTGCTCCAGGCAAGGGTGTTCTCACCACTGCGCGCGAGATTGAGTCCAAGTTCAAGTCGCCTCTGCTAGACATCAAGTACAGGAAACGCCAGATGAACCTACGTCGCAAGCAGATCAGCCAGTGGCAGGAATCCGAGATCCTATACCTGGAAGAGGAGCTCGCTGCCATGAAGGCTGGTGGAGAGTCCTTTGACGAAGCCGAGTATCTTGCGGAACGAACTGCTCACATTGACCGTGAAGCCAAGCGACAGGTAAAGGATGCGCTGAACAGCTTGGGTAACAACTTCTGGAAGTCAGATCCTCGCATCGCTCCTCTACGTGGTGCCCTTGCTACGTGGGGTCTTACAATTGACGATCTAGATGTTGCTTCCTTCCATGGCACGTCTACCGTTGCCAACGACAAGAACGAATCCGATGTCATCTGCCAGCAAATGCGTCATCTTGGCCGCAAGAAGGGCAACGCCCTTCTGGGCATCTTCCAAAAGTACCTCACAGGTCATCCCAAGGGTGCTGCCGGTGCGTGGATGTTCAACGGCTGCCTCCAAGTCTTGAACTCCGGCCTGGTCCCGGGTAACCGCAACGCCGACAACATTGACAAGGTCATGGAGCAATTCGACTACATCGTCTACCCATCGCGCAGCATCCAAACCGATGGCGTCAAAGCTTTCTCTGTCACGTCGTTCGGTTTCGGCCAAAAGGGTGCTCAGGCCGTTGGTATCCACCCCAAGTATCTCTTCGCCGCGCTCGAGTACGGCGAATACGCCACATACAAGCAAAAGGTAGAAGCCCGCCAGAAGAAGGCCTACCGCTACTTCCACGACGGCCTCATCAACAACACCATGTTCCGCGCCAAGGACAGGTCGCCGTACGAGGACGCGCAGATGAACGACGTCTTCCTCAACCCGCGGGCCCGCGTCTCGCTCGACAGCAAGTCGGCGCAGTACGCCTACTCGCCCAAGGGCCTCGCCAAGCCGCCCAAGGACTCGAAGACCGAGGAGACGCGCAAGTTGGTCGAGCGGCTTGCGACGGCGACGCAGTCGGAGCACTCGAAGATCGGCGTCGATGTCGAGAGCGTGGCGGCGATTAATATCGAGAACGACACGTTCGTCGAGCGCAACTTCACTGCCGCGGAGCAGAAGTACTGCAACGCGGCGCCCTCGCCGCAAGCTAGCTTCGCGGGACGCTGGTCGGCGAAGGAGGCCGTGTTCAAGTCGCTCGGGGTGAAGTCGTTGGGCGCTGGGGCCCCATTGAAGGATATTGAGATTGGCTCGGATGAGACGGGTGCGCCTGTTGTTAAGGTAAGCTGTCACACCCCTCCCCTGTCCTCACCCTCTTTTACCAGTTTTACTAACATCATCACCCCAGCTCTCCGGCGAAGCCGAAAAATCCGCCAAGCTGGCCGGCGTCAAGAAGGTCAGCGTCAGCATTAGCCACAGCGATGAGCAGGCTATTGCGGTTGCGGTGGCGCATTTCTAGAATAAGCGTTTGGGAGAGTAGTCCTGTAGTAATGGCGAGCATAGACGCGTTTTTGCCCGCGTAAATTATCGAATGTCTTAATGTGTTGTGCTTTCTTTTTCATGGGCGCTGGGGGGGTGGGTTTGGTGATTTCATTCTTACGTGTCGTGTCATTAGAAGGAGGGGTGGGTGGCGAGGAAGGGGAGTGTATATAGAATATCTTAGTTGAGTTAGACGTGGTGTCTTGTGGCTGCGAATTGAAGGCGAACTGGCTGTCTGGGAAGATGGTTGGGTTTTTGTTATTAGAAGACTTTTTCTTGTGTGATTGGTGTGAGGGTGAGGGTGAGAGGTGAGATTGTTGCGCTGTTCGCTTTTGGTGTTGGAATTGTTATACTAATACACTTGAAGTAGGAAACTCAACGTCTGCTCATCCAGTCAAAGCTCTAGAGTCCCATCCTCCCGTTTTTGAGGCGATCGCGATCTTGTAGAAGCCGTTGGCGTCCGCGAGACGGCGCAAGAACCTCTTTGACGATCTTATTCTTGGAAGGGAGATTGGAGCGGGAAGGTGAAGAAAAAGGCGAAGTGGAAAAGAGGAAGGGAAGGGGTCGTGTGTAGAGTAACAGCTTTCGTCTAACCTTCCATCGTCTTATTCTTAACGTCATGCGTTCGTGTTCAAGATCTAAGTAGTATGTACAATTATTATACATAATAGAAAACACGTTCCTAGGCAACCTCTACCTACACCGCTTATATAACCTGAATGCCTCAACTGTTTAGCGCTTTCCATCACCAGTATGCCTCGGAGATATTGTATGCCGCTTCCAAGCACGCCCTGGATAGCAAATCTGCTGATCGGGTTATACCTGTCCTAAGCAGTAGGCCAGCCACTCTTCGGATACAATTCGATCTGGATGATTGTCGGACAGCTTGGATCGTCTGATCTTGACAACGTGCTCTAGCAGCTCTACGGCCTCCTTGACTTGCCCATTCGCCTTATAAGCTACGGCAAGCTCATGCTGCGATACCAGCCGTTCTCGGTGATCCTCTGCTAGGGTTTCTTTAATCTTAACAACGTGCTCTAGCAGCTCCACGGCCTTCGGGACTTGCCCATTCGCCTTATAAGCACGGGCAAGCTCGTGCTGCGATACTAGCCGATCTGGGTGATCCTCTGCAAGCGTAATTTTGCGGATCTTCACAACGTGCTCTAGCAGCTTTATAGCCTCCTTAACTTGCCCATTCGCCTGATAAGCACTGGCAAGCGCATGCTGCGATGCCAGCCGATCTGGGTGATCCTCTTCCAATGCGGTTCTTTTAATCTTAACAACGTGCTCTAGCAGCTCTACAGCCTTTGGAGCTTGACCAGTCGCCTTATAAGCAATGGCAAGCTCGTGCTGCGATACCAGCCGATCTGGGTGATCCTCTGCAAGCGTAATTTTGTGGATCTTAACAACGTGCTCTAGCAGCTTTACAGCCTCCTTAACTTGCCCATTCGCCTGATAAGCATAGGCAAGTGCATGCTGCGATGCCAGCCGATCTGGGTGATCCTCCGCCAGCGTGGTTCTTTTAATCTTAACAACGTGCTCTAGCAGCTCTACGGCCTCTTTAACTTGCCCATTTGCCTTATAAGCACAGGCAAGGTTGTGCTGTGATGCCAGTCGAGAAGGGTGATCCTCTGCTAGCGTGGTTTTAATCTTAACAACGTGCTCTAGCAGCTTTATAGCCTGTGGAACTTGCCCATTCGCCTTATAAGCATAGGCAAGCGCGTGCTGCGATGCCAGCCGAGCGGGGTGATCCTCTGCAAGCGTGATTTTGCGGATCTTAACAACGTGCTCTAGCAGCTTTACAGCCTCCTTAACTTGCCCGTTCGCCTGATAAGCACTGGCAAGCACCTGCTGCGATGCCAGCCGAGAAGGGTGATCCTCTGCCAGCGAGGTTCCTTCAATCTTGATGACGTGCTCTAGCAGCTTCACGGCCTCCGAAATTTGCCCATTTGCCTCGTAAGCACGGGCAAGCTCGTGCTGCGATGCCAGCCGATCTGGGTGATCCTCCGCGAGGGTTTCTTCAATCTTAACAATCTGCTCTAGCAGCTTCACGGCCCTCTCATGTCGCCCTAGATTGTATAAGCTCCTTGCTTCGAGATTATAGATCGGTAAATACTCCTGCGATGGAATTTTTGGGTCGATATGAAGTTTAGCAAACAAGTCGTCTAGAAGATGACCGAGTCTAGAATCATCTCGCATTTTGTCCAGGATCCAGCCGCACTGGAGAAAGATCGGGATCACCATAGTCTCAGGCCCGAACGAGAAGGCTGCGTTGACTTCTATATCGAGGTAAGACTGCACTTGTGGTCGTAGTTGTCTCTCCTCGCTCTGCGAAAGAGTAGATTCGGACCAGGATAGGGCAAGAATACATCCTGTGCTGATCCAAGAATGCCCCTGCTGGTCCGACGCCTGGCGATCTTTAGCCCAGGCGTGTGTGAGAGGATGCATGGACAACCCGGAGGAATCTTTTGTAACCAGAGAGAGGGATGCAAGTAAAGAACTCGCTTCGATGAGACGGTAGGGATCCCAGGCATCAGCGGGCGTGGATATGAACTCGGGTAGTCGAGAGATGTGCTCACGGGACAGACTATCCATATCTCTAGTTTCTACGGACGGCGTACGGAGAATCTCCCTGCAACCTGTCCATGCATCTTCAAAGATTTGCATAGGAAGACTACCGGAGTATAGCATTGATAGGACTTCGAGCAAACGCAGAGCATCTTTCGCAGCTTCGTCGTTAGAACGCTCTAGAATATCGGCAGATGCTTCAAACGTGGCGTACACGTTGCAGTATCTCGACTGCCCCTGCTTCGGCTTGTACTCAAGTAGTCGTTTGCGCTGTCGCTTGTACACTTCGGGGTACTCTTCCAACCGGCTGTGACCGTTCGCTATGTATGCGCCAGCCTGAATTAGTGCAAGGGTATGCGATCCTAGTAGATTGACAACTTCCTCCGCGTGGCTATCGTAGAGTAGGTCTTCATGGATTTTCGCGGATTTGAGCAGGAGCTTTTTGGCGTCTGGTATATCAAGACCTAAAAGTGCTTCGGATCCAACTGTATTGTACTGGCTGCATTCGGAGACACGGGACGTTATGATCACGGCACCGTGAGTACCAGACGGGAGGTACTTCTGGTAGTCGAATTCTGGATCATCAGCATTATCGAGGATAAGAAGCCAGCTCTTCTTAGTGTTTGCAAGCACTTGGAGCGCGTCCTGCAGCTTATCAACCGATGACGATGATCCTATCTTTTTTGCAACGTTGATAAAGGCGCTTTCGGCGAGAGAAGGGGTGTCGACGTCTACCCAGAAGATTCCCCAGAACCTATCATAGTCAGCCAAGGGAAATCACGTAAGAAGCGCCATTAGTACGTACTCCTCTCGCATCAAATTCGCAGCGTGTAGGGTGACCTCACTCTTTCCTAGTCCTCCTAGACCAGTAATCACGAATGTCCTCTGCGTATGATGGTCGGAAGGGCGGTCACTGAGGAAGGCATTTTGTATTCGTCCCAGCAAATCCTTGCGTCCGGTAAATAAGGTGTTAAGAGCGCGAGGGACCATCCAGTGTTTGTTTCCAAGGGAGTCATATTGATCTATAATTAACTGGTTAGTCTCTGATTTCAAAGAGTATGCGCCTCCTATCTGTTCCATACCATTTCTACGATGCCGGTTGAGTACGACTGATGGTCCCTCCCTTACTATCCGTTCAATCTCTGGGAGCAGCAATGCATAGTTACTGTCATCCTCTCCACTGAATTTGTTCAGTCCGGAATGGTCGGTATTCAAGTACATCATCCTTTCTCCGAGTAGACTAGCTGATTGAGCGTCTACGAACTGCAAGCGATTAGTATGTTACACCGGTAAATAGAGACGCCGAGACAAACACGTGTTTTCCAAGGCCCACAGACGAAGTCTTTGTTCTCATAGAAGCACACAATATCCCAATTACTATAACTGCCCCAGAAATCTCTTGATAGAGCATGGAGGCTTGGGCAGTCCTTGACTAGTGACTCCAACAACGTAGGATCCAATCCACCAACCTGAGCGAGCCATTTCCCGTATACGGCTACATCACTTCCCTGGAAAGGCGCCCCAAGGAAGATAATGCCTCCGACAGAGCGGCGTATATCTGCAAATGGTTTCTGGTGGACGGCAATGACGAGCGCCTACTTCAGTTAGCAGCGATATCTAGCTTAACAACTAACATACAGCAGACCTGTTGGATGACAAGGCCTCCAAAGCTGTGCCCGATCAAAACGAGCGGTCGCTGACGTTCCTATTGTAGTAGTTGCGTTAGGTACGACACTCACTGGAAGCACAAAAACCGCTTACATGCTCATGCTGCCTATGCTGGAACAATACATTCAGGAGCTGTTCAGCGCACTCGCGCAAGCTGGTCTTCACGTTGCGATCTTTCCAGTCGGATTTGTAGCTGTATGTAGCAATGCGCGCATTTTGGAAGCGAGGCACAAGTAGGTCTCGAGGCCACATCACCTCCGCTGAGCTGCCTTCCCCATTTCTGTCGCGTGTCCGTCTCTTCCAGACCTTCGCCTTATCCCTTAACCTCCTTGGTGCGGTCACTTCTGGTGCTGGAGCTTTTTTAACCCACGTGTAGAATGGATGAGCGCCTAGTCCTTGGACAAGGATGATACTATGCAATATTAGTCTGGTGCGGGCACGGAGACAACCTTACTCACTCGATTTCTGGGGCAGATCCGGATGCAGACTCGCTCGACCAGATGTTGAGTCCGCTAGGCTTGACCGTCTCCTTCGTGCAGGTCGTGTGCGTAGAAGGATCCATGTCGGCTGTCTTGGGTAATAGGGTTCCTGGTTCCGTTGCATGTACCTAAATTGAAGGTCTCTTTCTAATAACGCTGTGCTTTTTGATTCATCGTTGCGCAATGTAGGACCGAAACACAACATTTGTAGCGGTGGGGTGCAATTCGTCTCTAATTCAGGTGCTGTTGGGGCAGCCTCTCCTTGTACGGCGAAGCTGTAGTCACTCTATAGTGTAGCGAAATGACAAAAAAGACTTTATCCTCGAAGGATCCATATCGATACTTCCGAGTATGTAGGGCTTCAGTCGACAGCGTAGTGGAATGGGCTGTAAGAGCGACTGGCGAAATAGGTATGTCGTTGAAGCAGGCAGCTGCCCTCAGCCGCACATGAATGCGACGAACCCGTGATGACCCTCTCTCTGCTATTAGATCTTTCTGAGCGAGTATCTGCATCACTTCTAGTTTTTGGAAAAATATCAAGAGGTTCTCAATCCTGGTTGCTCTTTTTGATGATAACGTGACTTTCGGCACGGACCAAATCTTCGAGCCATGATAAATGTCTACCCCACATTCTTCATCTCTCCAAGAGCTACTAGTTTGTCTGTTACTCGGGCCTTTTTGACCCCCTGCGTAGATGTGGGGACTAAAGCTTTAAGCAAAATGGCACAACGCACGGTCAGTTCTCTAGGGTATTTATGTTCATCGCGGCTGACACTCCAAGACAGTTATCCCCCCCTTCTCTCCTACCACTAGTGCTATCCGAACAGGGAATCCAGCACACTCAACTTTGCCCGCAGTATATCACGGTGACCAAGACAACCTCGTACGCCTGGGCAACAACCATACGGATTTCGTGCGTCTTGACCTGGACGTCTCGCGACTCAACAAAATCCACAAATACTTGTGGCTAGCAGGAAGGCCTACATGCGCCCGGGCTCTACACCGGCAGAAGATGATAGAGCGTCAAATTATCATCGTCGAACAGGCCGACTTGCACTTGGTTTGGCATGAGTCGCGAGTGTTTCTGAAACCGCTGCCCGACTACCTCTTGAACCATCAATTTTGGGTGGACACAATTTGCAGCGATGCGAATCTCCACGCCAGTGCCTGTGGCTTCTTGCTATCTTATGTCTGGCTGGTGCGTCACCCGAGCGACCTCAAGATAGCTTCTGAGCTTGGATTACTGTCGCCCCAAACGCAGTGGGAGGACTGGGTCATTTTCGTCGACACGCTGCTCGTAAATATCGATCACGAGGCCTTGGATACGGTCAACAAACGTTATCAGTATGGGGAACTGCGGCTAAGCAGGCTCGACCTCATCTGTAGACTCTCTCATTTCTATCGAACGGGAACCTTCATTCGAGGGTACATGTACAACTACAATCGGTATACTGTTTTCTTCAACCGCAATTTTGGATGGATCTTGCTTGACTCAGGTTGAAAATTGATGTGAACTCTGTCTTATTTCGGGGGCCCGAAGGCCAAACTATATACTACGTAGGAAGTGACTGTATGCATAGGCAGAAGCACTAATTGGAGGCAGCGGTAGGCAGCATTATGCAGGGTAGGTCACCGTACCCCAACCCCTCTCTGTAGAAGTTGTAACTGGCTAGGCATGTAGGCAGCTACTATGCCAGCAACTCCAAGTCTGTACGTAGGTGACCGTGAACCGTATGAGTTGTTGATCCTAGGTTGTAGCTGTTACAACCCGAGT
>NW_022985461.1:343847-437901 GCF_010093595.1 Mytilinidion resinicola | reverse complement strand
AGTTGTTGATCCTAGGTTGTAGCTGTTACAACCCGAGTGCTTGTCTTCATCTACATGAACATTCTCCTAACAGCATTGCAAGTGGGCTTGGTGACGGACGAACTACAACATGACAAAAGGTTTCAGCGAGCTTCGTACGGATTTACATTATTCTCGCTAGTGTAACCAATTGTCACTATGGGAGTAGCTGCACTGGTTTTCCTATATCTATTCACGTTCAACTTGATAACAACGAGGACGTTTTTGAACAGCACAAGACGGCACCGGCATGAATCAGTGAAGTCCAAAGCCGGTGCAGCGCCATAATGTGACGCCATTTCATTCGTACTTTGAACATGTTGTCCTAGTTCATGGAGCACATTTTATTATGGTGTCTGGTGGAGAGAATTCACATAAATAATGATGTCTCAGCCCGAGTGATGAGCCAAATACACGAAATCTCGCCATTGCTGATAAACGTAACAAGAGCCTCGGGATCTTACATGAGATAATATCTGGCGCAATAGTTAGGTAGCTCCTAGCTGGCTTGGCACCTCCACTTCATAGCTACCTCGCGCTCGGGCCTCTCTCTCTCCCTCACACGTCCTCTTAGTTTCTACTACCACCATATGTAGCTCCCCTTCCACCACCTCTCAGTCCTCCATGCTCTCAGTATCCGTTCGTCGTGCCTCCGTGACACCGGCAAGCATGTGGCCCACCCTAACTTTTGGTGCGATTTGGGCATTTTTGCACCCTAACAATCTCAACAACTATAAAAGATTTTAAATTGCAGCTCGGAATAATGATAGGGCGCCACTAACCACACAACCCCTTTCCCGTTGGGTGGACAACCTATGTAACCTTCCAACGCTCTGACTGACTTAATAGCAATTCCTGCCGCAATCCGCCCTGATCAAGGCCATTCCGGTCCATTATAGAGCTTTCGGTGAGAAGGCCGTCAGCATGGCCTCTGAGGGAGACGACGCCAAAGACCATCGAGAAGCCGTAGGCATTCCTCTTCAACCCGAGGGCGACATGGTGCTCACAATCCGCAACGACACAGATGTACGCGTGCGCGTTTGGGCCGAGTATCTCCGCTGGATAGATCCGTATTGAAAAGATGTCCTGGACACCGCTGTCGGAGACCCAGTGATCGAGGGATATACCACGGACGTCGTCCTTGTAGCGCTGAGAGTTGCAAATCGTCAGACACACGAAGTGCCGGAATGGATGAATCTCGATGATGCCTGGGACATATTTCTCTTCTGCTTCAGAACCAGCGTGGTCGACCTGATGAGGCCCTTCCTACGAAAGTAGCTTTGGCCTTTCATGTCGACCACAGTGCGAGCTAGAGAGAAGGAGTGGGCGCGACCGGGGAACAGGGAGTGGCTGTTCATGTCGTTGGTTCTTGGGTGGGGACATACCTTTGAAGAAGTGATTAAACACATGGCTATCACCATGGATTCCGACGAAGCTATCTACGAGGTTAACTGGAGGTCTCTCAGGACCCACGCCGAAGTGGAGTTTGAAGACGCTGAGGCAAGGGTATATCGTATCATTTTCAGAAACGTCAGCCATGTCCGCGCCTGCATCATTCGTCGGTGCCTCGACGTCTGCCACTACACCTTTAAGCGCTTATCTGAAGAGTTATCGAAAGGAAAATTACACTGTGAGATTGCCCTCACATCTTAGCCTTGCGAATTGGGGGTTCTTGGCGCATTGATTCGGGGTTTGAGCTCAATGGGTACACCTCTTTGGCCTCAGCGACCAAATCCCAAACACCTGATAATTAGCGCCAATGATCTCATACTCGCGTTCAGGGATATCAACCTCCTTTAAGATCTCGAGCATGAGGACTGTGTCCATTTCGACCATCTTTTCCATGAAGCAATTGACATGGGCTTATGTAGTCATGGGCCTATTTGTGGGCATCGAACGAACAGTGTTGGCTACGCTGCTCTCGAAGAAGAGCACAATTTGCACTCTTCTGGATTCGTGCAAAGCGTTTCTGAAGCGGATCCGCTGATTTGGAAGAGCACCACTTTTGTACGGTGGGGATTTATAGAGAGAGATGAGGCAGGGCCGGTCTTCAACCGGGAAAGGCACCGTTTTGAAGACCTGGGCTACGATAGCGATGGCGAGGATAGCGACTGGTGTGATGAACGATCTGATTCCGGCAGCGACCCGATTCCTGAACCGGGAGAGGAGTATTAGCCAGTCTTCCACGACAGTGACTACGACTCTGATGATACACCTGAAGACGAGTACTTTGGAACACACCGCCCCGTTTCCGGGTAAAATTGAAGCCTTTTCAAGCTGGGAGGCAGATTAAAGCCTGGCCTCCAGGAATAGGAATGAGAAGTACGTTCATCCATAGGAGAACGTACAAACTGTGTGAACACTTCATGTGTCACTTGAAGTGCGACTATGCGAAGAAATACGCGTGATGTATCAACCCAAGTTCTGTCCAACCCCATGGAAAAAGATGCAGAAGCACTCCCGATGGCGCATGTGAAGACGAATGCAGATTGCCAGCTGACTGTAGACGCACTTGCTGTAGTTAGTCAGCCTACGCTTTCGTTTCTTGTGTTGCAAATACTTACGAACGTAACCGCTTAAGATGATGTTTCTTAGACGCGGAGGGTAGGTGATGTATAGCAATCATAGTTACATCTTATCGCATAACCAACCAGTCGAAAGCAGGCCCATGGTAAAGTTTGCTTTTCGAAAAAGGTGAGCCCCTGAAGCGCTTCTGTGGATTAGTTGCGCAGAAATGTAACATAAACTTACATTATTGACCGCATGAAAGCAGTTTTGTTAGGCGCGGAGGGCACACGGCGTCGCCTTGTTGTAGTTGCGTCTTACTATATGGCATATCAGTGTAAGCTACCTATATAGCTCATAGTAAAAGCTGTCGTGTGGCTGCAGTAATAATGATCGGCAATCTCGGGTTGTCTTGTGCCGATTTAAAGCCAGGTTGGTGCCTCGGTGTCCTGGGAATTATGAGCTATTACTCTTCGTGATACTGATCCCGTTGCACGAGGGTGGTACGCGGCTAGAGCATTCGCCGAAAGTGTACATGTGCGTCCTTTACTTCCTAGAGGGCCGATACTTGAAGATCAATAAGACCGCCTTGAGTCCTACCGCAGTTCTACCGCTTGGCACTAGCGTAGGACGGTGTGAAAGAGAGCACGTGACAAGCGAGTGTGCGCGAATTTGGAGGACATGGAACGTTTTGTTGAGAGAAGATTTGTGCATTAAGAGGAATGTAGGTACAACCGTATTAACTCCGTAGTCATGATAATGACCGTGGTATAATCGCCCTCGTGGCCAACCAAGCATTACCCAACCCCGTTACAAGCTCTTGAGCCACGCCTACTCCAGCTTCAACGTCTCAGCAATGGTATCCAAGCCAGCAGCCTTCCCTCCATACACCTCTGGAATTCCAGGGCCTAGCTCAGCAGCCAATTGCTCGCCGTAACTCAGCACAGTGAACTTCTTGACAGTCTCCTTCGACACAATCAACTTCACCGCAGTGAACACCCAGCCCATGATCACCGGCACATTGACGAAGAACTTCCGGCTCAGCGTCTCCGGGTAATAAGCCGACAGCGTCTCGATGGTCTTCTTCGTCGCCGCCTTGACCACCGGGTCCTGTCGAAGGAAACTCACGCTGAGATAGTCGTGGATCTGATACCCCTGGTACGGATCCGCTCCCTGTCCGAAATCAGGAATCGGCACCGTGGCCTTCTCCAGCTCGAGCTTCTTCAAACCCAGCTCCATCAGGCCCACCCGCCAGCGTATGAAGGCGTCCAGGTCCCCGAACGTGCTCGAATTATCCTTGACCGCACCGTAGATGTTGAAGGTCGCAATGTCAGTGGTGTTGGAGCTTGTGGGGACCTTCTCGAGGGTCGTCACGTAGCCTAGGCCCGCGAAGCGCTTAGCTTCGAAGACTTCGTCGGCGGCCTTGAGGGGTTGGTATGTCTTTCGCCATTTCAGTGTTTCTTTCAGCTGGTGGGTGGCTTTGGGGATGTTGTTGGCGTTGGCGCGGAGGAACTTTTGGAGGATGAGCTTCGTGAGAAAGGGCTTCGCGGTGGGGTCCAGATGGATGCCGTAGACTTCGTCGTAGTCAGTCTCCTTGAGGATCTCGGGGAGCTGGGTGAAGAGCTGAGAGAGGGGATGGTCTGCGGGCGTCTCGGGCCATGTTGGTCCTGTTGTTGTTGTTTCTGGTGCAGTTATGGCAGGAGTGGTCTCTGCTGGTGCTGACTCCACGGGTGTAGTTGTGGATGGCGGTTCAGCTGCTGTTTTTGGCTCGGTCGTGGGAGCTGGCGTTTCGACGGGCTCCACCTCTTTAGAAGCCACGGGAGCCGCGGTAGCTTCAGTAGTTGGTTTCTCCTCCGTGGTAGACATTTTGAGGGGAGTGTAGAGGTGTTAGTACGTGATTGAGATCTGTTATCTTGTGGAGATGGTTCGGGGATGAGGTCTATTCTCCGACATCGGCGCCAGTCCGTGCCGTACATACAAGGGTCCCCCCCCTTGGAACCTCCCCGACTCGCATTCGCATTCCTTATCACTACCCATCTCTTCGTCTTCGCTTTTGCTTCGAGATCTCGACAATGGGTAGAGAGTGATTATTGCACTGTAAAAGCTTGGAAACACAATCTCAAAGCCATCCGGTCAGCATAAGAACACATACATGTGGGTATCGATTGATTGATAATCTACAGGTGCAACTACATGCACGATTTGACTGGTAGTCTTATATACATATGGCAAAGCCATAATTGACAGTCTCGTCAATTCTTTTTTCAAGTCGTTAAGCGATTGTTATGCAAGACCCCTAGTTATGCCCGATCCAAACTCCGTCCCTGAAATCAAACTCATTCTGGAGTCGCTACACAAATATCAATAGAGATTGGGGAGCCAAGCCGAGGCTCAAGAATGCAGCAAACACGGCCACACCATATGCAGTCTGTTTCCCCGCACGCTTTTTGTCAGTTGTTTGCTACCTGCCCGATTTAACCGCCTAGCGGGGCCACCCTGGCACCCATTCGCAGGAACGGCGTATCCTCATTCTCAATGCCTTGGAGCATCGTAGTAGCCTCTGGGGGAATGCGAGAGCCCATCCGATCGGGCACAAGATCGGGGGTCACGGCGCGAACGACCTCAGGCTTTGGTGGCATGAGAGCGTCTCCGTTAGGCTTGCCCACAGGGCTCACAGGGCTCTTCGGGCTGTGGATTTCCTCGACAATGGCGGCGTGTTTGGCGGCGCACGGCAGCATCTGCTGGAAGCCGAGCTCATTGGCTACCATCTCAATACTCTTGAAGTACTACACAATGTCAGCTGCCGTCTTGGCGTGTTACACGACAGACACTAC
This sequence comes from Mytilinidion resinicola, assembly GCF_010093595.1. Taxonomy (NCBI): domain Eukaryota; kingdom Fungi; phylum Ascomycota; class Dothideomycetes; order Mytilinidiales; family Mytilinidiaceae; genus Mytilinidion; species Mytilinidion resinicola. The sequence continues at coordinate 432,544 of NW_022985461.1, read as the reverse complement.
CCACCTTCACCGTCTTGACCTGCAGTTCTAGAGTCGCGTCCTCGTCGACGACGATCATCGGGTGTGGGTGCAGCTGGAGGCTTGACAGTGTCCACATGTGGTTGACTCCGGCCTCGACGCACTTTTGCAGAGCAAGTGCTTTGTGGGCGCCAGTAATAATGATGACAACCTCTCGTGCCTGGGTGGTGTGTTAGTGAGGCGGTGTTCCAGAAGTGGTTCGACACATACATCCAATACAGTTTGCACTCCCACCGTGAGTGCCATTCTAGGGACCTGAGTCAAGTCATTGTTGAAGAACCTCGAGTTGGCAATGATGGTGTCGTAGGCGAGGGTCTTGACCCGGGTTCTAGACTTCAGACTCGAGCCAGGCTCGTTGAATGCAATGTGTCCGTCTGGGCCGATGCCTCCAAGGAAGAGCTCAATACCACCGGCCTTCTTGATCTTCTCCTCGTACGCAATGCACTCGGCCTCCAGATCGGGGGCGTTTCCGTTTAAGATATTGATGTTGGCTGGATCGACGTCGACGTGGGAGAAGAAGTGCTTGTACATGAAGCTGTGGTAGCTCTCGGGATGGTCCCGTGGGATCCCGACGTACTCGTCCTGGCCATGTTAGCCACATTCCTGCATGCTGTGCCGCAAGCAAGGGCGACGAGGTTCGGACCGCGAAGCTGCAGGATCTAAGACAGGTACAACGCTTACCATGTTGAAGGTAACGACATCGCGGAACGAGATGTCGCCGGCCTTGTATCGCTGGACCAGGAACTTGTATACATGCACGGGGCTGCTGCCCGTCGGAAGGCCCAGCACGAAGGGCTTCTCTGGCGAGGGTTCAAAGGCTTTGATACGCTCTGTCTGCCATCAGCTGCGGCTCAAACGGGAGCTTACAGGCAACACGAACCGATGATGTAATCAGCGATATACTTGGATGCGGTCTGCGGATCCTCTCTGATGATTAGTCTCCTGCAGGGCGTCAGCACGCGCCACACTATGCCAGGACGACGACCTACATAGTGGCGGTTGTTCGGTGGAGGAAGGTCAGAGTGAGGTCGAATAGTCTTTGTTAAGGTTGTCTGCTTGGTGAGCTCTGGGAGTTCTGAAGACTACTGCTTGGCCACTGGCTGTATTTACGGCAGGACATGCACCGGTGCTCACGTCACACTCTCCGCAATTCTCCACCGTCACAAGGCAAACAGCGAGAGTGAATTGGCCACGCCGTTGGGGACGCACTGGAGCGGCGGGTGCTGGTATCATCGCTGTGTTACGCGACCACGTCGCCGCGAGCAGCCATGGGCCGACTCCTCACAAAGCCGGCCTCGATCCGGAGCTCATGCTGTGGTCACGGCATACCTCCCTCTGGCGCCCGCTGGCCCCTCTATCAGGCCGTCGGTGTGCGACAACGGATTGGAACGCGACTATCTCGATGGCTGTCGAATGCACCGCGCGCTGCGACGCGACTATCAAGCGCGAGGCGGCGTGTAGAGAACTGCGACGCAGCTATCGGTTGGAGATAGCAGCCTGGCAGCGGCGGGGACAGATGCTGGGACGCATCACGATAGTAGAGCAGTCGGCAGCAGATGAGGTTACATCCACGGCGGACTGGGCGCAGGCCAACCGTTGCAGCTGGCGGGAAGCCGACCGGGGGCCCGCTGCACGCCTCACCCTTTCTCCAGCCTTTCACTGCCGCATGCACGCAAGCGGCGCCCAGCGGGCCACTCACGGGACGGCGTGGCGGCGTGGCGGGGCGACGATAAGCAGCCCCGGACAGGCCCAGCGCGGCGCTGCGTCGCTGTCCCTGGGTCGTTCGGCAGAGTCGTGGAGCTTGGGGTGCAGATGGCAGCCAAAGGATCCCGCTGAGGAGGGCGCCGAGCATGGATCGGAGGCGTCCCACGGTGTCGCGTGCAGCAAACGGGTGTGCTGCGAAAGGAGGAGGTCGAAAGTCGCTCGACGTGAGCCGGACCCTGGGCCGCAGCTGCTATAATAGAATCCAATCCTGCCGCTCCTGCTTGCCTTTTGTTTCTGGTCAACCAAGCCTCAACACCACGGTCCACCGCACCCCAGAGCTCCACCAGCACCCGCCGCCCTGGTTGACGGCCCTCTGCATTTCCACCAGCACCAGCAATTGCGCGAGGCCCCTCACCAACAGCTCCCGCAATGGATCACCAGCCCGAGAAGGCCGCTGCAGCTCACGAGCACAGCGCCAGCACGCCCACCGAGTCGTCGCAGACCTACAACGCCGAGGAGGCTGCTGTAGTCCGCGCCTCGACCTCATGGAAGTACAAGCAGCTGAAGATCGGCAGCTACAAGTTCCCCTTCTATGCCTCGCCGCCCGTGCAGCTGGTCATCGTCTCCCTCGTCTGCTTCATGTGCCCCGGCATGTTCAACGCCCTGAACGGCATGGGAGGCGGCGGCTTGGTCGACAAGTCTGTCGGTGACAAGACCAATGTTGCCCTGTACTCGACTTTCGCCGTCGTCGGCTTCTTCGCCGGAACCTTCACCAACAAGCTCGGAATCCGGATCGCCCTGTCTTTCGGTGGCACTGGCTACGCCTTGTACACTTCCTCGTATCTCGCCTACAAGCATCACCACACCACCGGATATTCCATCTTTACCGGTGCCTATCTCGGTGTGTGCGCCGGTATCTTGTGGTGCGCCCAGGGCGCCATCATGATGTCCTATCCCCCAGAAGCCTCCAAGGGCCGCTACATTTCGTGGTTCTGGATGATTTTCAACTTGGGCGCTGTGATTGGTGGCTTGGTACGTTTCACCCGGCCTCTGCGCGATTGCGGCTACTAACTTGGTGCACAGATTCCCCTGGGCCAGAACATCCACACCAAGACCAACTCCGCCGTCTCCGACGGCACGTACATTGGATTCCTTGTCCTAACTCTGATCGGCGCTGGTTTGTCCCTCTGCTTGGTCAATGCCAAGGATGTCGTTCGCCATGACGGCTCCAAGATTATTCTCATGAAGCACCCGTCGTGGAAGTCCGAGCTGCTCGGTCTCTGGGAGACTTTCCAGACGGACCCCTACATCATTGCCCTGTTCCCCATGTTCCTTGCTTCCAACTGGTTCTACGCCTACCACTTCAACGACATCAACGGCGCCTACTTCAACACCCGCACGAGGGCCCTGAACAGCGTCTTGTACTACTCGATGCAAATCGTCGGTGCTTTCGTTTTCGGCTATGCCCTGGACCTGGAGAGGTTCAGCCGCCGGGCTCGTGCTAAGGGCGGCATAATTGCTCTGTTCGTCATTATCATGGCTATTTGGGGCGGAGGCTATGCTTTCGAGAAGACCTACACCCGCGCAGACACGAGCGCGACTGATGCCGACGGCAACCTAACCTTCAAGACCAAGGATTGGGAAGATTCTGGCTACGTTGGCCCCATGTTCCTCTACATGTTCTACGGCTTCATTGATGCTGCGTGGCAGACATCTGTCTACTGGTGAGCCACTTTTTCCCCTTTGATCTTGCCTTTACTCTGGACACGTGACTAATGCTTTCCAGGTTTATGGGAGCTCTTACCAACAACTCGCGAAAGCTTGCCAACTTTGCCGGTTTCTACAAGGGCATCCAATCCGCTGGCGGCGCCATCACCTGGGCTATGGACGACCATGGAGTCTCGTACACGGCCATGTACGCTTCCAACTGGGGTCTCCTCGTCGGCAGTCTGCTTTGCGCAGTCCCCGTTATCCTCTGGAAGGTCGAAAACACCACCGCTCTCGAGAAGGATCTCGCATTCACCGACGAGACTATCGAGGACGTGGTTGCCACCAAGATCATCCACGAGGACGAGAAGGCTTAATTTCCCCTCTCTTTCCTTTTCCTACTAATTCACTTCGTGTATCTACGGTGTAGTTGAGCGTTTATTTGAGCAAGCGACTTCCACGCGACACACGAGGCGGAGAATTTACGAGCGAGCATTGTCGTTATGAGAGCACGGTGGGAGTCGTCCTAGAGAGCTGGGCTACAAGATCTGCTAGAGGGGGTAGCTACTTACAACGATGCATCTTATATGCGTTAAAGGGTACATGGTCGGGCTCTAGAGGGAGGATAGGTCGTGTTCCTTGATGGCTGGCAATCGTAGTAATATCTCGATACCCAATGAATTTGACACTTGAAAATATCAAGAACTTGTTCAGACAGTAGTGCTGCTCGTGTGACTGCATCTCAACTGACGCATGGAAACCTCTTTCCATAGTAGATCACATAAACTTATAACAAAGACTGATTTTGATGATATGGAGGTCCTCTGCGCTAGCAGCCAATTTTATCTTTCAAAATGTTGGGTATTGCATTACACCTCAATTAGACGACAGGCACTCATTCAACACGGACACTCGACTGTCACTCCGAAGAATCTCCCTTCTGGCAACAACCGCGCACCACTCTCTATTGACGCATCTCTGCCGCAACCATAACATCTATGAAGCATAACTGAACAAGACCATGATATCCCGCTAAATTTCCAGAGCGATATGCTATTAATAGCCTCCCAATAGCCCGCATGCGTCTGATGATAGATCACAACACAACCACAACACGAGTAGCAAACAACCCCTCCGCATATACGACGATACTACCATCACCATCACCATCACCACCACCCGTCTCAAGACCCAACACCAACACCCCGGGGTTTGGGTTCCGGTCCATCGCTAGCTTCGCCTAGGTATATCCCAGGTGTCACCCGATCAAACGGGGTTCCTTTCCCCAGACTCGTGCCATGCCGTCTGAACGTATCTCCCTCCCACTAGCGACGGTAGCACAGGGGGTGGGCAGAAGCAAACGGGGGGGAGCAAACGGATAAGGGCATCCTCGTGCGCACATCCCGCTGCAACGTGGCCGAGCTAGCGGCGCGTAACCTGGGATAGAGGGTACAGTATCGAAGAAGCTTCGTGGCGACCGGGGGGGGGCCCACTTGATTGCCGGGCGGCGCTCGCGGTTAGCTGCAGGATGGTAGGTAGCGGGCGAGCTTAGGGAGGGGAGGGGAGCATTGCAGGGATGAGAGCTGGTGGGCCAGCCTTATCGAGGGCCGATGCGGTGGTGTTTCAGTTGCAGCGTGAGGTCGCTGGGAGGATTGGCGATAGCGCGGGTGGAGGAGGAGGCTAGATTGCTTAATACGGGCATGCCATGCCACCCAACGCGGCGCGAGATGGAGCTTGAGTGCGTTCCACCCAATGTGGGCGCGTGAAGAAGCGAAAGTCTGGGGAGATCAGGCCGGATAGAGGATGCTCGTCTTGACAGGACCTTGGCTGTGGTTACACTCGAGGTGTGACCACTTATGCTCACGCCTCTCCCCGTCTCGCGGTGGTTCTGCGGTGGTTTAGCACGGGAGGCGTATTACCGCTGCCGAGCCATGTCGTCAACATCCTTGTGCAGGCAAGCGTTTCGTGGCCTGCGTTGGCGGCCTGCGTTTCGTGTCGTCGCCATGAGAGGAGAGTGACCTCGGGGTGTCCAGGTGGTGTTGCGGAGGGTGGTACAGATCTGGCAGCGGGCCGCTACGAGTTATATGAGGTTTATTTATGGGAATCCCACGCGCAGATAGCAGAGGGGTAGCGCCCCACACGAGCCACGGGCGAAGGGTGGAGATTGCGGGGCTTTACGCCAGCGGGATCTTGGCTCGCGGCGGAAGCCTGGGCGTTCCGCGGCTGCTGTGGCTGAAGCAGGCCGCTGAGCCTTGGAAGCCACTTGGGACCTGGCAGCTCTTCCCGTCCCAAGGCTGGCGATTCCCAGCTCCCATCACCATGCCGATCCAGCATGGTGGAATCGACCCCATTGATGCGACGATAAACACACGATACGCGCTCCACACGACACACTGCCGGCCCTTGCAACCCCCGGCTCGCGCTGCTGGCTTCTGTTCTCCGGCGTGGCCCGTCTGCGCGCCCCGTCTGCTGCGTGCGTGGTTGCGAGTCGGCCTCGAGGCGGTATGTAACCCTAGCCTCCAACCTCACCATAGTCGATCTCGCTGTAACAGCGGCCACGGCCACTCACACGGCGCGGCTCGATCCTCGGCGCAAGCTCCAGCCCTTGCTGCTGCCGTGCCCCATATCGCCCCGGCGAGTCCCCAGCGCCCACCGTCGCAGGCGCTGAGGGCATCAGCAATCCGCTCCCACGACGCTGGCCGCAGAGCATTCCCTGGCCGTCCCCAGCGTCCCCCAGCGCCCCAGCTGCCTGGCCGCCCTGCCCGTCCTGTCCATCCTGCCCGTTCATTCTCCGGTGCCCTCCACGCGCACGCAATGAAGGGCCCCGCCGTCGTAGCGGATGACACCTTCCAGCGCCTCTACATCTAACAACTGAGCCCGCCCGTACAACCGCCATGCATAAGAGCTGTTTGCGACATCGGTCGACATCCACCGGCCCGCCTGAAATCGTCCTGCCCTGCTGCCCCTCAACGCCCTGATCTGACTGCATACCTACTTTGACTGCTCCACCCCCGCTGCTGCGCCCAGCCATTCACCCGCATCCCGCCCACCAACCACTCCCGCAGCCACGCCGCATGTGTCCCTCGACCACCGTCTCACCGTCGAAAGACCAAGGAGCCCCTCCTCCCATGCTAGACCTCTGGCAGAGATTCATCTCTGCCCTCGAGCGCATCCTGATGCTGCCGTCATTCATCCAGGCCATATTCCCCTCGCTCGGGGGGCCCAAGCGCATACGAGATGTCGTACGCGCCTGCGACCGCTCGCTCGAGGACTACCGGAGCGAGGTCCAGCGCCTGTTCGAGGCCCCGCTGAATGCAAAGAGCCTGCTGGCCATGTCTGCAAAGCTGCAGAAGCAGTTCTACCCCAAGCTCCAGGCGAGCAACATCTGCATGCTGCCCTCCTACAACCACACGCTTCCCACCGGCGACGAACAGGGAACGTACCTGGCGCTGGACGTGGGTGGCTCGACGTTCCGTGTTGCGCTTGTAGAGTTGAACGGAAAGAAAGCTGGCGCCGAGAGCATGCGAATTACCCATATGCGGAGCTTCCGGATAGACAACGCCATCCGCTCCTTGAAGGGCCATGCATTCTTTGACTGGATGGCGGAGAAGATCGAAGAGTCCATTTCCGGTCCAGAGGGGAAATCGTGGAACAACGGATCGACGCTTCCCATGGGCCTCGCTTGGTCATTCCCTGTCGAGTATGCATATCTTTGCCCGTATTTGCAGGCTGAATTGCTAACGTCCTTGTAGACAAACGTCAATACGCAGCGGCATGCTGCTGAGTATGGGCAAGGGCTTTCTGGCGACGGAAGGCACTCTTGGGCGAGACCTTGGCGAGCTGATCATGAAGTCTTGTCAAGAACGGGTGAGCATTATGTTCAGCCCCTGAATTCTATTTTTTACTAATCAGAATATAGAACCTCAACGTCCGCATGGATTCTATTGTCAACGACGCCTCCGCCACTCTTCTCTCCAGAGCGTACAAGGACAGCTCAACGCGACTAGCGCTGATCCTTGGCACTGGGTTCAATGCCGCAGTCCATCTTCCAGTTTCCGCTTTGGCTCATTCCAAGTTCGGACAGCGGCCGCAAAGTTGGCACGACCAAGCAAACCACGTCCTTGTCAACACAGAACTCAGCATGTTTGGCAAAAATATCCTACCGACGACACGCTGGGATGACACTCTAAATATTAACCACACGCACCCCGACTTCCAACCCTTTGAGCATCTTGTCAGCGGCCGATATCTGGGAGAGATTGTCCGGTTAGTTCTCCTCGAGGCGGTCCGAACGGCGGGTCTGTTCGGTGGAGAAGTCCCAGAAAAGCTATCAGAAGCCTATTCCTTAGACACCGGCATTATTGCCGTTTTCGAGTCGTGAGTGTACTCCACAGCATCTTATTAGAGTCATACTGACAGATTCTCCTTCAAGTGACGAGTCTGCATCTCTTTCCCAAGCCTGCACCGCTTTTCAGACCGCTCACCCCCTCCCGAAACCCCCCACCTTCTCCGATCTCTCATTCGTCCGCCACATCTCGCAACTCGTGTCGCACCGCGCCGCTGCATACCTTGCGGCAGGCATTCATGCGCTGTGGTCCCTTCGCGCATCCGCCGAGGGGCTTAGCCCCTCATGTGTTGGCCGCGTGTCAATTGGCTGTAACGGTTCCGTTATTGAGAAGTACCCGTACTTCAAGGACCTCTGCCAGTCCTACCTGGACGAGCTCACAGACCTATCGGGCGCAGAGCCACACTCCGTCGTACTAGAGCCAGCTGTCGAATCAGCGATCTTCGGCGCCGCCGTGGGTGTGTGCTGCCTTGAGCAACGCGAAGCCTGAGTCCCTTGACTTGGTCTTTCATTGCCACAACACCCCTTTCCTCCTATTTGTCTGTCCTCCTTGCATGGCTAGGCGTCTGGTAAATCGAATTGGCTATTACGGATGGGAAGCATAGTATCACGAGTCACGTGCATTTTGCGATGTTACAACGGGATCCATTTATTTGGTAGGATCTTAGAGCCAGCTCACGCTCTTACGGGAGCGTGAGCCGGTCGGGGTTCTCGGATTTTGCATCCATTTTTCTTTTCCTTTCTAATTCTCTTGCTTGCTACCGGCATCAATCGCCCTTGCCCGGCATGCCACGTCGTGGTTTCTTTTACTACCCTATACTACCACTTGATGTTCCCCGTTGTATGTTTCGAGCAAAGGTAGGGTCTGCAGGATCCGCTGATGTCACATTCTTCTTCTCTTTTCATCATTTTTGTCATGCATTTGGCCTTCGGCGTTTCGAAGCAACGGGCTTGGCGTTTCACCGATAAGGTGTGGGTATGCTTGCTTGCGCAACCGGGCAGACTTAAATCAAGGTTTCGGGGTTTGGTTATTCTGCGATTTTAGAGAATCCTGGCGGATAGCTTTTCTCATGAAGCAAAAGTTTTTAGTGCCATTTATCTTGCCATTTACGATCATATCTATACTATAGGCGATGCGCTATCTCTCTTATCATTTTTGAAAGCGAGTTACTGAGGGGCGTATTGGTATACGCTTCTTATTTAATAAGCATCCTCGAGCTTGCCACGGGCGCACTTGCTGGCCGCATTCGATGACAAAGCTGTCAGGCAATCACTACATCCAGAGATCGTGAAACCTTAGCGATGACGAGAGCGTAAGATTCGTATTCAGGAACTTGGGATTCCGCCAACTTCCGCACTCTCGCTCAAGCTGCTTCTTCCTCACAATATCCATCATTTAGACGAGGTTACATTTCTGTCATCGGAAACCTGCACTCGATAAAGCAACATTTGTATGTCAGCTCAGTCGGACACCGACACCTCAGAGAGGCATGAGGCGCTGATCTAAACTAATGGCTAGGGCCTGGATCTTCCATGCTCAATCGCGGACTTTGGGCTAGCGGAAGATTGCCAGCAAAGCCAGATACTACATCAAGTCCGCGCCGATATCAAAATAAGGTGATTTTCCTACACCGCAACACACGTCCCAAACCCCGCTTGTTCCGGCGCTTCAATTCCTGCAAAGACCCAACAAACACACGTATTGCGTGCGCGAGCAAACTTCGTTTACGTGGTTCGTTCGTTTGCGGTGCCGCGGGCGAGGTTGCATCGCGGCGGTCCATCTCATCCCATCCCATCTCGAAAAACTAACCAAACCCGATCGTAATGCATCCATGATTCCCCACATTCCTGGCGCTAACTTGCCTTACCCAACCAAACCAGCAAAATTTGAGGGCTGCTGCCCGCTTGCGTGCGTGTTTGCTAAGGTTTGGGTCGGCTATGTAATTTGTGGTGTAAGTGTGCGTATGGGTAAGTTTGTTAGGTTGGCGGGTGATGCTATTATTGGAACGATGGTAAATATATACGTGGAACCCGTACGCACACCATATCATGGAATATGCTGCTTCTCTAACACTTTAATCTCAGCGACGATGTTTGTATGCATCATGCTACCGTCTTTTCGCCTTCTCCGATTCTACCGCACATTCTCCTCAGCTTTCGAGCTCGTAAAAGCGTGGAAACATCGGCAGTGTAGAATCTGATGCTACAGCACGTCTCTCCTCACAGGCACGGTAACTTCTCCGAGCGGATCGGTTGTAAGAAGATCACGACATCTGGCCATGGAAGCAAGAAAACTACCGATTGCGTAACAACAATTGCCCCGACGTCTTTGTTTGTCGTCGCCTCTCCCTAAGTAAACGATACGAGGTGGCGGAAGCGTTTCGACGTTGCCTCCAAAAATTGTGGATCTTAGATATCCTTTTTTTCATCAATGCTTCGAAACCGATGGTGGCTTGTCGAGTTTTTTCCTTGCACGGTCTCTAGGGTTGCAGTAACAATCTCATACGCTTAGGCTAGTGGCGTAGGTTGCGAATCTCCTCTATCCGACGCTGCGGAAAGATATTGGGATGCGGTGGATATCAATAATCAGCTCAGCACGCCATCGACGCATCATGAGGTGAAAAGAGGGTCGGATTGCTTCCTCTGGTAGCGGTCAGCCTAGATAGAGAGGAAAGAGGTAGGTGGTATTCGCGTCAGACGTATGAGTAGGTTTTAAAGCGCAGAGCTGCCTCAACTTTCCTACCCTTTCTTTTTTCTCTTCTTCTTCTCCTTCTTCTTTCTCCGGTCACGGGTAACCACAGTTACTTTTTCTTTCGAACGAACTGCCATGGCCCCTTTCCAGTGGACCAGACCTTCACGAGAGACCCAGGATCACCAGAAACTGAGATTTGAAAAAAAAAAAATTCGTATAAGGGACACATTTCTCGCTTTCTCCAATCCTATCGCAGTCCGCCCCGTAACACCTGGAATAGAAATATGCCCTGGGGTAAGTTATACAATGATCCTCCTCATCCATCAATCAATATCTCTCAATCAATCGCTCAACCGCCATCGCCATCGCCAAGAAGAAAAAGCCATCCCAAATTCAATCCATGGAGGAGAGAAAAATAGTCGCACCGTGCCAAGGTATCAATGGAAAGGGGGTATGCTTCCGAGATTTGAAAGAGATTTGAGTCCATCCGTAAATTTGGTATATTCCATACAAATCGTCTCGTTCCCGTCCGTTGATGAATAAAACACCGCATAACGCCCAAAGGTCCATGGAAAAGATCGCTGGAAACGGCGGAATCGAAGATAAAGGGACGCTCGCTTGTGGTAAGAAAGTCGTATCGGTGCCAGAATTCGAGGTTCAAGGTCCACTATGGAGTCCAAGGATAGGGAATCAGCTGCAGCCGAATAGGTAAGCTTAACACAACAGGGCCTATACTAGGATGGAAGCCTATCTCTCGATGTGGAGTCCCAGGATGAGTCTGTCGGCAGATCTCTCGGTCCGATAGGGTCTGAAAGAGGCTAAGAGTCTGGAGGCGACTTCGGGGCGGTAGGACGAACGAAAAAGAACTTCGTGGCCTAAATCCAATGGCGCTGTGATTCCTCCGCTCGCATCACCGAGTTAGGTGTCTTAGAGGCTCGGTCACCCCGCCAGCCGGGCGTAAGATCATGCCGATACCAAGATCGGGCCGTCGCACGCGGCACGTTGCACGCACACGGTGAGAGGAGGCGTGGGCCGTAGAGCGCATCGTAGAACATCAAAGCTGCGCATTTGTTGTTCCGGTGCCGCGTTTGTGAACTGAACCGGCCGGAACATCGTCTTCTGTTCGAGTATGCTACCAACATCCAGGTCTCGTGGCAGGGTCAATCTATCACATCACCAGTTCTCGGAGAAGTATCGCTTGGATCGGCTCTTGACAGCAACAGCTTTGGGATCTTGGGGCAGATTCGTGTGGTGAACGACGTGTGGCCGGTATACAGCGTCGACGGGTGGCATCCAGTCATCCAGCCCTAGCGGGAAGTACTCGTACAAGAGATCTGCGCTTTCGTCCGGACTACTAATCAGATTCAATGAGAAAGACGGGGGTCTAGCAGGGGTCAGTCTCTGGTGCTTCTTCACTGGGTCAGAAGGCGAGGCGGATTTCTTTGGTTCTTCGTCTGTCAGTGACAAGTTGATTGGCGCCGGCGGGGGTCGAAGGTTCTGTTGTTGCCTCGAGGTCTCCGGACTGGATTGTGCGTATGGACTTGCTGATGGCATGGGATACGATACAGCCGCTTGCGGGATTGCAGTCATAGCGCCGGGCTGGCCGGTTGGGATCTTCCAGTCGAACATGTCTGGCGAGACGGGAAGGTCGTTGGCATCAAACTGGAAGGGCAATTGGAGCACGTCCATCGGCTTATTACTGCGATCGCCATGCAGCGCATTGTTGTGGCTCGATTCGCCCGTCGACGTCCTCTGGGGTTGGGTTGGCATGTGAGAGGCCTTTCGGGCAGTGCTTCCGCCCCCACTGATCGGGAAATCCTTCCGCGACTGGAAGTTCCTCGGGCTTCGTCCGCGCACGATGATAGCTCCCGAACGAACTTCGCAGATGGGTATCTTCGCTCCAGTAGATAGTGTGGCCATGACCTTGAGACGCACCACAAAGTGCTGCTGTAGCTCCTTCCTCCGTCCGTTGTTCGCAGTCGCTATGCGGAACTGCAGCCTCTTCCATGCGATGGGGAAATTGACGTATTCTGAGTCCATGTCTTGTCCATTGGAGAGGTCTAGAGGATATGCGGGCGGCTCCTTCTCCGTCTTGTCCTCCACGACGGCCGAGCTGCTGGCTGGCGTCTTCCATGGCACCGAGATAATCTTCACCGGGTTTCCCTCCAGCGACTCGGTGGCCGAAATGCTCAGTTCCTGTCCGATAATAGGAATCTGATCTCCCTGCTCGGTGATGATGTACTGGAGCCCGCGAGGTAACGTGATGGTCCCGGTAATCTGGAAGAGGTTCCTCCTGTAGCAGGTCAACTCGGTGGGCGGAGCAGCGACATCGCCGGCGGTGGCCCAGGGCGACTCGGCGAGGAAGAACATGCCATGCAGCTGCGCCGATATGTTGATCGAGGTCCGCCGGAACTGGTAGTCGAGCAGCTGATAGGCATAGACGGGCAGCGAGAAGCCGAGCAGCTTGTTGTCGCGCTCGATGGACGGGCTCTCTGCGCCATTCTGGTCGGGGTGAGGCGGCGGCTCGTAGGTGCTGAGGGCGTCGGAGAAGGGGTCCTCATATGCGCTCGAGAAGCGCTTCAGGGGCGGCGGCGGCTGGATTGCGTGCTGCGCAAAGGTGGCATCGTCGCTCCTTAGAAGGGTCAGCATTTGCATGAGAGCTGCTCGCAGGACGGTGGGCTTACCCCGCGAAGGTCTCTGCGTCGTAATTAGAGTGGTGATCGAGGCCGTCAAGCGGCAGCATCGGCACCATCTGCTGGTGCTGGTCTCCCGCGGTTACGTTCTGGAGTGACATTGGGGCCGCCAAGTAGGACATGGTGATGGTATCGAAGCCCTCCATGGCGGTGATAGGGCCGAATCGCGGCGGGCGTGGGCGTGCCTTGAGCGGCTGCGTTCAAATAAGGAGGCCTCGCCGTCCGACATGCGACGCAGCTCGAGACAGTTCGATCGAGGGTGGATATGGGTGGGCTGGGGAGGGCGGACTTCGAGGTGACAGCAAGGCGGGCCAGTCGTGGGAGGTGTTGACGAGGGGGCCGGCGCAGGCTAGAGAGCGACGGGCTTGGTGCGCCAGAGCGGGTGGGCGAGGCCGAAAATAAAGGCACCGCAATGCTCGTCGCGCAGCGTGTGCGACCGCTGCCAGTGCCCCCGATGCGGTGGCCTGCAGCGCGCTCAAACAGGCAGCTGGCCAGGGACACCGACACCGCCGGCGCGGGCAGGGCGAGGACGAGGCTGCTGCGTTGTGCGGTGTCGCGGCGAAATGGGCATGGCGGAGGCCCTTCTTTGGGCAGTCTTCCAGAACCTTGGGCAGCTCGCCGTTGGAGATCTGCGGCCGCTATCCACCGATTCAGTGGGCGGCTGACGTGCGGCTTTAGGCTCCCCCACGACGAGCAGGACGAGCAGGACGAGCCGGACGAGCCGGCGCAGGAGCAAGAGTCGCGCCACCACGCCGCAGTTTGGCCTCCGTTTGAGGCGTGCGTGTGGACGAAAGACGGCACCAACAGTCCGCATGGTGCCCCAAGAACAGCCCAAACGCCGTCAGCTGGCCTCAGTTCGAGGCGTGGCCTGGTTGAAAAGACGGTAACAATAGCCCAGTGGCGTCCATCAAGACGACCCCGGACGCCTATCCATGCTACTCCTCCCAGCTACAAAGGTATCCGTCGCGCCGACTGGCTAGATCCAAGCAAAGTCAAACACCCAAGAGAAACATGCTTCCCATACGTGCGCCCACCGCCGGATACTCAGCAGGCTTTGGCATCTTCATGCGCGGCCCTAATCATCACAGACTCCCTAGACGGTTGGCGAGTCAGCATACACCGCCAGCGCTATGTGCTTGCCCCGCGACTCAATTTCTTCAACTCGTACATCTGATGCGCCGCGGTCCCAGCAGCCGTCCCGGAAATGAGCTCTCAAGCCAGATTACGAGGGCGGGATCATGGTCCACGTCGCCGCGTCGCAGCTCACCTCCTCGAAGTTGTGCAGCACGTCGAACCCCATGGCGGAAAACCCATCAAAGTTGCCGTCCCCGTCCATCTACGATGTGTCAGCTCGTGATAGTCGGAACTCCGCCAATCAGTACTCACATAATCTAGGATGCAAGCATTGCACCCCTGCGCCTTGATCTGCCGCATCCCTAGCAGAATGAGGCCCTGCAACAACGTCGAGTACTCCCCGACTGCGGGGGAGATGACCGGCGACGAGATGCCGCCCGCCATCTCGTTCAGATCTTTTATGGGCGGCACGTACTCCGCCAACCGTGAGTGCATGTTGTAGAGAACCACGGTTCCAACGAGCGCTCCGTCCTCTGGTCGTTTCGCCCGAATGATCCCACAAGCTGAAGGATCTGACAGCGCCATCTTGTAGACCTCAGCCAGCCCCTGGCGGTTGCTTGTCTTAATATGGTCCAGGATAGGGCCTGAGTACTCCCACCCATACACCAGGTCAAACTCAGCTCCGGCTCCGGCCAGACTCTTTGCCATGCCTTCAGGAGGTGTCCAGGTGAGCAGATTGCGGGCGACCATGCTGCACACTGACCGTGATAGGGCTGCGCTCCACCCGAGGTTGGCAAACCAGGAGCGGAGCCGCTTCCTCTCGCCCCCGTGTCCGGTCGGGATACCCAAAAAGATGCTTGGCAGTCTGGACCCCAGCTGAAACCTCTTGATTCCTTCTCTCTGTAACAGAGTTCGTATGGCTCGATTGTGTAGGGAATGACCGATGGAGAGTTTCCTCCGCGAAGGATCCACGAATAGGGCGCCAATCACTCCAGTGCCAGTCGTCCGGAAGAAGTAGGTGGAACAAAAGCCGTACAGAGCTTGGGTGCTGCTATTTCGGACAACGAAATGTGCTTCAACGACCTCCGGATGATGTAATGTGAACGAGTTTGATGTTGCGCTTGAAAGCTCCGAGCGTTGGTTTGGCGGCGTACCCTCCATGACGGCGATGATGAGGCTGTCAAGAGCATTGGCATCGCGCTCCTCGTTGTATGTTTCGACCAGCCAATGCTGCTTTGAGTGGTGTAGTTTCTGACTCTTGCTGATCGTTCCAGGCAGTGTCCCGGAGGGTGAAAGTTCGCCGTACAGAACTTTTACGAGGCTGTTGAGCGCGGTTTCCGTGAAGTCGTAGGTGCATATATATGTTCCGATGCTGGTGTCCATAGCAAAATCGTAAGGAGAGCTGACCGAAACGACAATGAGAGGCTTCTCTCTCTTTTCTCCCCCGGTGGTGTATTGCATATTGCAGATCATCGACACGTGTTTGGTGAATCCATGTTGGTACAAATTCCGATTTGCGTCCGCGGTCATGACTATAATGGCACTGGCTCTGTTAATCAGATTCTCGTGGACTGGACGGACGCCGTTAGCGGTGTATGACGTGTGGAGAACGCGTCCACTCCGTTGTCGTGCGAGTGATCTCCCAAGTTCCCGAAATACTCGCTCTCCACTCATTACTGAGGCACTCCGCTCCCAAACTGCAGGCTCAGGGGACCCTGTGGCAGCCGTCTCTGACAAAGCACGTGATGCTGCAGATGCGGCGAGAGGTTTGACAAGCGGGGTTAGGAGAAGAAGCTCTTCTTCGCTGTCGATGATATTGGTCAGCGGTAGTAGTCGGTTCTTGTCTCGAACAACAGTGATGGATGAGTTATATGCTTTTGTTGATAGAGCGGTGTGTGACGGTTGCAGCGTTTCGAGGAAAGCTATTCCAGGGGGGTGGAGCGCCTTCTCCCACGATGTGCATCTTAGCTTCATGGTCAGAACTCGGCGGAGCGAGTTGTAGATCCTGTCCTTGGTGATCATGGAATTCTCGATTCCAGTTTTCAGACCCTTGATGGCTTCCTGCTGGACTTGGAAGGACCGACAGAGGAGAATGACGTCGCAGCCGGCGTTGACGGCCATAACAGTGCCTCCACCGACGCCTATGTTGTGGCTCAAGGCCTCCATCTCGAGGCATTCTGAGACGACGACACCATCAAACTTGAGGTCTGACCGGAGCAGTCCATCAACAACTTGATCCGAGAGGCAGGCGTGCATAGCGTTCAAACCTGCCGAAGACATGGCACATCCGCCGACCATCATTGAATCTAAGCCTTGTTGGATGGCATTGCGGAACGGAATGAGAGCACTCAGGCTCAGCTGTTCTAGTGACTCGGTGATGATGGGGACGTCTAGGGTGGATCCAAGAAACTCAAGGTTTCCGTAGGAAGGAAAGTGCTTTCCGAGAGTGACAACACCAGCTTCCTTGTAACCTTTCATGAAGGCTACACCGTAGGCAGAAACTTCTTGCGGGTCATCACCCGCGGTCCTAACACCCAGGGGCTGGTTCCGAGCATTGGTCAGAACATCTAGACACGGTCCAAATATCCAGTTGATACCGCAAGCTGAAATCTCTTGTGCTGTGGCTTTGGCAACCTCGAAGGCCAGATCTGTTGAGCCAGTGGCGGCGATTCCCATGTTGCTGGGATACTGCCGGATATAAATTTCATCGAAAAGGCTGTTGACGCCTCCATTCTCCTGGTCGACGCCGATGGCCAGTGGCACTGGATGGCCGGCATCATGGGCTACTTTCTGCAACTCGTAGCACAGTTTTGTGGTTTCCTCGGCAGCTTCATGGTGTTAGTGGACAGACTTGGGTGGTGGTTGCATATGAAGCGAGGTCAGTTTATGCTCACACTTCAGGTTCTTTGCGGTTAGTAGGATGCAGCCTAAATGGTGCTTCTCGATCAGAGTCCGGATCTGTGGGGTCACGGTGGTCCCATCAAATCCCATCATAAACAGTTGGCCCTGGGCCAGTCAGCATATGGACCGCATGGCGTGCCATGGGAGATCAAACACACCATAGTCCTACACTCGTTAGTGGCAGCCACTTGGCGGAGAGGATCGGGACACGGTACCTGTCCAAGTCGTCCCAGACGGGATCCAGCTTCGCCTTGCTCGCCATATTGCTGGCGACCCGGGAGGCAGTTCGGCAGGGCGACGGTGGTAAGTGGAGTCTTGGAATGGATTGCGCGAGCCGATTAAGCGTGAGCCAGTCGATGTACGGATACGCGATGTATGGGCAGCGACGTGGTATCAAGCATTCTTTGCAACCCGGAAGGCGAGCGGGCGTGGGGTTACACTGTGGCTGGGCTGGCGAGGTCCCTTGCGGTGGAGCGCAGAGTGCAGAGTTGCATCAGCGGCGAGGCCTGGCGAGAGGTGATGGCACCCTAGCCGGCCCCTACCGATTGGCGAGCCCCAAGAGTTTCATCGGCGATATCCAGAATCAGAGCTCTTATCGACTTTATTGTCGCAGTGCCTGTCGTGACCGCGCGGGTCTGCGGCCATGCCATGTCGTAGCGCTATTGTGGTATTCATCGCCAATGTCACCGGGAATCAGGCCAGCCAGCGCCTCACGATAAGCCCCGTTAGCAGCGCAGGCGTCTCGAGAGCTGGAGCTTCACGTAAAACTCTTCTCCTCGTGACGATGACGAAGTAGCTTCTGCATCCATGGGGCAATCTGATAAAAGTATGCCCCGCTGCTAGGTATTCACTGTTGAGACTTTCTCAACCAACATTTCTCTCCTCTACCCACCACCATCTTCAAGGAGTGCTCGCACTCTATTTCCATACATACCATCTATTCTTTGTCCCCGTCCTCTACATACATTCCACCGCATCAACCCCTCCACGGCACCCCACCAAAATGCCGTCCGCGGTCACGGAGTACGAAAGCCATACACCGAGCGGCATCACCAAGTTCACAAACTGCCTGCTGGTCAAAGGCAACCAGCTCGTCAAGGAAGACCTCTGGATCAGCTCTATCAACGGCAAGATCCTCAAGAGCCAGGAAGTCTTCTACGAGCAGCGCGCAGTACCAGATCGCGTCCTCGACCTTGGCGGTCGCATCGTCTCGCCCGGCCTCATCGACTCGCAGCTCAACGGCGCCTATGGCGTCGACTTCTCCGTCATTCCCGAAGATGGGGCAGCTAGCTACGGCAAAGGCGTGCTGCGTGTCAACAAGAGCCTGATCAAGACGGGCGTCACATCATACCTGCCAACCCTTACAAGTCAGAAGGCCGAGGTGTATCACAAGGTCCGCTAAGCACAGTTACAGCATCACTGTCCGCAACACAGTGCTAATTGATCTCCTAGGCCCTTCCCTTCCTTGGACCTTCCGGTGCACCACGCGACCCCTCTGCCGGCTCCGAGTCTCTTGGGGCCCACTGCGAAGGCCCGTTCATTAGCCCGACGAAGAATGGCATCCACGACGTCTCGGTCCTCCGCACTGCTCCCCACGGCATCCTCGACCTCGAAGAGTGTTACGGTGCTGCAAACCTAGTCTCGCCTTCGCCAATCAAATATATCACCCTTGCACCTGAGCTTCCAGGAGCGCTTTCATGCATCCCAGCCCTCAAAACTCGCGACATACGCGTGTCGATTGGTCACAGCGAGGCAACATACGAAGAGGCGCGCGCTGGAATGGCTGCTGGCGCCGGAATGATAACGCACCTGTTCAACGCCATGCGGCCCCTCCACCACCGCAACCCAGGTATCTTCGGGCTATTGGGCACTGCGTCCACCACTCTGGGCTACGTTAAGCCCTACTTCGGCATCATTGCAGATGGAATCCACCTGCACCGCACGACCATCAAGATCGCGTGGAATGCGCACCCGGATGGGTTCATATTAGTCACTGACGCCATGTCGCTCGTGGGTCTGCCGGATGGTACTTACGACTGGACAAATGGCTCTCGCATCATCAAGAAAGGCCCGCTGCTCACGCTCGAGGGCACCGACGGCAAGATTGCAGGCTCGTCCATCTCGTTGATCGAGTGTGTAACCAACTTTCTAAATTGGAGTGGCGCAAGCGTACCAGAGGCTCTAAAGGCAGTCACCGAGACGCCAGCACGCATGCTTGGGCTTCACGGTGTCAAGGGCACCTTAGACCCAGGAGCCGATGCCGACATTGTGATCCTAGAGCTGCAAGGCACCGAGGCAGGTGAGAAGAAGCTCGAGGTAGAGCAAGTCTGGAAGTTCGGGCAGAAAGTTTTTGAAAAGAACGAGAAACTTGGCCTATGATCTGCATTAGACCATCTCCTAGACTGAACTTTTTTGAGCATTACTCTTGCATTTAGATACCAAGGAAAAATTTGGAGTTCAGGGTGGTCATTTTGTTTATGCACCAAAAGCTCATGGCTCACTAAGCGGAAAGTAAAACATATTTAACGTGCCCAATTACAAGTACCAGAACGTATTCTACTCGGGAATAGATCTTAGTATCTCAATGTGGCTAGAGAGTCACGTGAAGCGTGAACAGGCCGCGTCTACAAGCGTCGAGATAGCGGGCAACCCCACCTCGCGAGGCTGCACCTCTTCACATCATGCTACCCTTCCACCTTTTCACAAGTTAATCTCTTTCATCTTCCAGCAGCTAATATCATCAGGACCTCTGCATGCTCTATCCCACGTAGTTAAGCGGCTCCGGCCCGTCTTCCAAGGTTTGAGCCTGATGCCAAGGCCTTTGACGACCGCATCTCTTCAATACCCTACCGTGGATCAATCGCTTTTGCAAACACTGACCATATCTTTGCACTTCCTCGTACCAGACCTAAGATACCCGCCGTGTACTAAGAATATGCCAGCATGATTGCAGCTCCGCGGCGTCTTGGCGCGTAGAACTGTGCCTCACCCTCTCATCAACATTCAACACCACATCACCTGCAACTGCGCCATGGAGGGGTCATATCCCAGTTGAACGTGTTTTCGACCCCCGCAGGTTCCTACATCTGCTGCCATGCCAACATGTGGCACAGACGAGCGGCTAATCAGGCTTTCTAGCATCCGAAATATCAGAGTATAACCGCCCAGCCGGACATTCGCTGCTGGGGATCCAACCACAGTTTTATTCCAAGATAGCCGCCATTGCAGAAATGCGGCTCTTTTCATTTCTCGATCGGGTATCGCAGTCCCAATCAAGATGGCTTGGCACCTAGTCGTCGTCTTAACGAAAGCGCAATTATAGATCAATCCACCGTGTACTTCATGTGCCTCAATGATGGTGTTAGAAACGCATACTCGCTTCTTTCTGCAGTCTCTTGAGACTATGTGCCGCACTGCGGCATCTTTTTCGAATGCGCCCTTCCGTATTCCCTCGTTCTGTGATACTGTCGATTGTCTTTCTTTGCAGCCTTCGTCCGTTCCAATATACCTGCCTCATTTAGGATCATATTGGTTACGCAAGGTTTCTCCATTGACCGACATGCTAGGCCAAATGCTACGGTCCTGGACCAACGTCATTTTAGTAAGCTTGAAGCCATCTTATATTGTATACAGCCACTGATGATAGCAGGCCGAGCTTCTACTGATAGCTTTTGTTGTTCAATTCTTATTCCTTGACATCACTCAAGTACAAATTCCCTACTTCAAAAACTTCCCGAATCCTTTGAGGCTGTTTCGCCCTCAAACATCACCTCCACCAAGTTCCTCGCCATTTCCAACATTTTCTATATCTGTGCCACAAGAAGGAGTCGTGTGGAGACGAGAGGGTCATAAGATTGGTTCAGATAGTCCCTCTGGAGGTCCTTCTGGCCTGGTCGGCCCCGCTGTTTCCGGATCATCCATCATCGCCACGTTCCAGTCTCAAGGCACTTCGGTGTTCAGCATAGTTACATCTCAAACTTCAGAGGATACTGTCAGTTCTTCGACCGCGATCAATTCCGCTTCAGTATCTACAGCCAATCAGATTTCAAGCGGCTCCACTAGCTCCAGCGTTAATATTCCACCACCCTCTACCGTACAAGTCACAGCCACTGTCACTTCTATTCAGACTTCGACCATCCAGATTACGCCCAATCCACAGGGACCTGATATTATTATTGGATCCAACATCTATCCTTTCGATACCATCACCAGAACCATTAGCCAGTCGACCGGCGGAAACATCATAATCGGCCCCACAGAAGTGGTGTGCGGCACAGTCACGATACCTCTCGAGGCTACAGGAACAGCACTACAGGCTCTTTCTTGTCAAGGCGCAATGGTGACCGCCAATCCCGCTCCTACCTATGGGAACTTTTCTGCCCTGGCAAACGAAGTGAATATCATCATGGATAACGACGAATTTGTGCTTCTTCCATTCCCGTTCACGATACCGCGCATCCTTCCATCTGCGAGTGCAGTCCAACAGGTTGAGATGTCACCCTCCGGTGTGATCATAGCTGGAGCAAATATGCCTATCCCGTCAACACTCAAAGGCCAGACCGACCTTGGTGACGGTATTGTGGCTAAGCCAGGAGGACCGCAGAAAAAGAAGAAGCCCGGCTCTAATTGCAAAGGTCTTTTCGGAGCTATCGGATGCTTAGTCAATACAGCAAAAGACGCCGCTGAAGGGGCTGGAGGTATTGTGAAGGATATGGAACCCTTTGTGAAAGGCGCCGTGGATACCGTCGACCATGATGCCATCACCAACAAGCTAAATTTGCTTGACGGAAGTAAGTCTCGCTCATTTCTGTCACATTCTCTTGCCCTCAGTCTGTGTAAACTGGTTTACTACTGCTTGACATTCTTCAATGGATCAAACCGAGATGGAAGCCCATCGTTTTGAACTGTCGGTCAAGTCATCGAGCCACCTCAGGTCGCTGTAGACTAGTTTACACAGAATGGAGCGCGGCCTATGGCCCCAGATTCTTACCGACCCGTTGAAGAAATGGTGGTAGAAGCGTATACACAGACCTATGACGATGCGGTGTCCTATACTGAGGTGCATTTGGCTGACTAAACTAAGCTGCCCAAGATTTCGCCCATACCGTCAACGATCTTACTGATGAGTTTCCTTCTGACTTTGGCAATGACCTAAAGTCTATGGACGGCAAGTTCAAAAATGGCCCACCAGACGTTGGATCGCTTCTCAAGAATGCTTGGCTGGAAGCACGGCACCTTACCAACGTTGTCAATGCTGCTAAGAACCTGCTGAACGGGCTCAAGAAGGGCGGCCCCCCTGAACTTACTAAAGACGTAGCGACACAACTGAGAGACCTCCTAGATCCGAGCGTGGCAAAACCAAAGGGTGGTCTTGGTCTTGAGATTCCAGATCTTTCTGCACTTTCGGAACTAGAGCCGGTGGACGATTCGCCAACCCCGACGAAGTCTGATTCACAGTCCTCGCTAGCAACCAGCGTTCCGTCGACAACTTTTCCTACTGGGTCAGGGACGTCCACGTCTTTACAAGCTTCCACTGCGCAGCAATCTTCCTTCTCATCGTCGGGAACTCAGCAGACGACGACACTCTCTACGGCCACTACCTCGTCGACCACGATCTCATCGTCCTCGCAGTCAGCTTCAGCTACGTCGCAAAGCTATCTGATAATTGCCAAGCTCGGCACCGCATACGACGATTTTAAGAAGTTTGCATCCGAACTGGATGACACTGCGGGCTATTTTCCACCCCAGGAGATCACTTACTGCCCGTACTATTCGACTACGCTATCCGTCGAGAAGGCCAACGAACTCAACAATACTGAGCTGTATCCCTTTGTACAGGCGATCTTAGTCAACCGACTTGGAAATGGTAATGGAGACAGGCAGCTAACTGCTGTCATTCCTACAAGAGAGAAAATTAAACCCAGGGCTCCTCCAACCAACCAAGACGCATACCCAGCCAACCCTAATTTGTCTAAGAGGCAATGGACACTTCCAGATCGGAACATTAACCACCTCAACATGATATCACAGCAGAGTCCTGGTCCTGTTCCTGGAGCATACATCTTTGACCCTTCGCTTGGCAGGGGTACTACCATATATATCATTGATAGTGGCTACTCGCAGGGCGATGCAACAGATGTAAGAATCTAATCTCCTACAACGTTGAATGCCTCATACGGGGAGGCGTTATCTAATACTTGCAGGAATTCGCTCTTGACGACAACGATGCCCATGGCCGAGAACCGATCAGGACATACGTTGCTCCAAACCATCTCACATTGAATGGGGTTTCATCTAATTTACAAGCCCCGCAAGATATGGAGGACTATGGGGGTTTTGATGGTGTCTTTTACAAAGGTCATGGAACCCGTGTTGGAAGTGTAGCTGGTGGCCTCTCAGCCGGAGTGGCTTCACAGGCAGAGCTAGTTTTCGTCAAGACGATAAACGCGATCAAGAATCGGAATCCAGCGTCCCGGAGGCAATGGATACTTCAGGAAGTACAAGGTCATGCACTGTTCCATGCATTCAATTGGGCTATCACGGACGTTTTGGCGAAAGGCCGACAAGGAAAGGCTGTCATAAATCTGAGCATGGGTAAAGTGCACTACTCGATCTGCTAAGGTTGAATCTAACATACCACCTAGCTGTCACCCCGCTTGACGCAAGCTTCCATGACATAGTAAAGGTAATGCGGGTGGCGCTTGAGTACTGCGATCGTAACAACATCGCCCTTGTGGTGGGTGCAGGAAACGATGGGAACCCTGGGACTGATAACATGGACGAATTCTTCCCACTTAACCAGAATGCAGTAACGCTGCATGGTACTTCGGATAATAGTCTGATTACCGTGGGAGGGATTGAAGAAGATGGTACTCTTGCGATTTTCACCTCGCCACAGCTACCTAACGTCGGGGGTTCCATGACTTTGTACGCTCCATACCGGGCGACTTCCGCTACGACTCTCAAGAACATCCCTGGCAGCGCCTTTGCAGGTGCGGAAGGAACCAGTTTTTCCGCGGGTCAAGTAGTAGGTGTCTCTTTTCATCATACTTCCCTTCATGCTTTTCTGACATCATGCAGTCTGGACTAGTAGCATACTTTATGTCCTTAGATGCTGTTGCTGCGCAGCAGCCGGGAGGTCGCTTCACTGCTACGGGTATCAAACAGTACCTAGTCCGACATTCACGTCCCCTCCATCCGCTAGGACAATCTATTACAGACAGTAACAAACAGAAACTCGTGTACATGTCGAATCTTGTTCCCGGAAGCCTGAACGCTGCTTACAATAGAGCGCCTGAGGGGTATGTACTTCTCGATGATCGTTATTTGTTTCATACTCACTGTCCTGCTAGAATCTGTGCTGTAAAAGCTCAAAAACGAAGTATCGGCGTGCAGGCAAACATGCGACGTGCGAATGTACCTCAATCATCCCAGTCAGACGTTCCTACAGCAACACCATCCGGATTCCCCTCCCTGAACGCCACCGACGTCCCCATTATGTCAAGTGGCCATTTTGTAGGCACTGCCTTCGACTTCGGCGATTTCGGATTCGCTTGTACGCCTACCTCAGCGATATTTTCCTCCGCCTTTTCATCGACTTTCAATCCCTCTCAAACCTCTTTGGACTCCCCTGTAACGTCCACTGTAACATCATCTTCGTCGGTTTCTTCTATAGCTTCCTTCACTTCATTATCGACCTTCAGCACTTCGCAGTTTTCCACGGAGTCCTTGGATCTCTTCCCAACCCTACCAGTCTCCACAGCAACGGTCTCCGTAACCTCCAAATCTTCATCGACGGACGCTTCCTTTAGTACTTCTCAGAAATCCTTCAATCTCTTCACTATTTCGATATCCTCACCAACGGCGTCTAGTCCAGCTCCAGCTGCGACGAATGAGCCCTTTGAAGGGCCACTGGTCTGCAATGACAATACGATGAGCACTTGCCAGAGAGGTTCTGTCCAACCAAACTACGTTGATGAAGCTGCTTCAGACTTCTGCACCTCGCTGCAAAATACATGGATGGATTCCAATAATGCACGGCGTAATTTCCCGGAAGCGTATGGGCGAGTCAGCTACGAATTCTTCGTCGAGTGGGCTATGGGATGTGAACTCGAAACCCAACATCAATTTACTTCCGACCTTTCCGTTTGCAAGGATATATTCAAGGACACAGTATTCAACTGTAAAGACAATCAGGGTAGCGGTAAGTGTATGGATACTGCTCTTATTCTATGTGACTAAATCAAACCAGGCGGAAATCACACCGAGGGCTGTGTACAATTCGGATTCCAACCATTCTGCATGGATCTACCACCCTCAGCTACATCCACAACCCCGTCTGACAGCGCTCCAACTTCAACTCCTGCACCGCAAGTCACCGAAGGCGCTCTCGTCTGTAACCCCACTAGATGGAAATGTACAGACGGCGACATCCAAGAGTCCTATATCGATAAAACGATCGCGTTGTGGAAGAAGGACATCAACAAGAAACTCCAAGTACTCAGTCCGGATCCTAAGCATGGCCGTGCTTTCATGAGCTACACCGACGGTTACTCAAATGCAATGTATGTCTTCAACGCCAACTGGACAGAAGGCTGCACGGCTGAGCCCAGCCACGATGTGTATGGCGGAGACTTCGACAATATCTTGAAGTCTCTGTGGAAGGACTGCACAGGTAATGGGGGCGCCGGTGGGACATGGACGGAGGGCTGTGCTTCGTACGGATTTGAGCCTTACTGCGAGGGCTATTTTTGAACCTCTCTAATTTCAGAGATGTGGCCGAGGTCCGATTTGGAGACCAGGTGTAAAGCAAGATTCTCATGACATTCAACGCGACGCACAGAAGGAAGTTTTCAAACATCATTCCATTTCTCATTATACCATGTTTTCGACCAATCCCTATTTAGAGCCCTAAGTTCCCCAACCTTTTATAATAGACTCAAAATTCATGACTCTTAAGTTCAACATCATACATGACGAGGACATTCGGCGGATGCGAGGGGTGTGTTTTGTTTGCCTTTACTATTGTTTTGCATGATCTAGAGTTGGGGGTGGACGGCGCGTGAGTGGGAACTCTATTCTGGAGGTATAGACTATATTCTGAACAGCTTTGGATACAAGTATTTAACCATATTTTGTCAAAGAAGATCTTACCATCTCAATAAGGTTAGAAGATCACGTGAAGCGTGGACCGGCCGCGTCTCGCGTCGAGATAGCGGCCCCACCTCGCAAGGCTGCACCTCTTCACCTCATCCAGGGCATCTTCGCTAGCCTTCTACCTCATCTCAAACACATTAGAGATAAGCATGAGTACTTAATACAATCCCTTTCATATTCCAACGGCCACTATCATCAGAGACTCTATTCTATCCCACGTAAGCACCCTTGACTTGCCAAGGCTGTAGTATTCTAATGGCACTCTAGGCATCAACCTCCTCTTGCGGGACGCATTCGAGATATAGGACCTACGCAACCCTTTGACTACATCCTTCATTCTACTTAATCAAGATCAACTCGGCACAGCTGCTGAGAGTTCGCAACCAACTCTCTCGACGTTGACTATACAAGCAAACATGGAGGTCATGGAGGGGAACAATGAGCCCTTCAGCCCTGGAAAACGCAAGAGAACTGGATCAGCGTCTAGCGAGACGGTTGGGCTGCCTGATCGTGTGAAACGCGAGAGGTCAATGTCGAGCGAGAGCTTTGAGGTGATTGAACACCAGACCAGCCCGACGGTCTTCAACGAGAACGCTAAGCCAGTCGAATCAGAGGCCCATCCCAACAACTCGGCTGCTATTGAAACTGAGGTTTCCAACCTAATCATCCCAGGCGATGGCGGCCCAATCGATTTCACCTCAAACCCGACGAGGGTTACGACCGAGAGCAATGAGAGCACCATGACGCCAAAAGAGCGTGAAGAGAAACGCACGAAGGAGAGTTCGTATCCCTACGCGCATGCTATGCATAAAGGAACGCGATACTAAATTTTGCAGTACTCTACCTTCGACATCGATTGCAGAAGGGCTTTATCAGTCGTGATGGGCTGAAAGAAGAGGAGATGGCTTCTATGTCTGAATATCTCAAACACCTAGAGAGTCGCAAGAGCCTTGAAGCTGAAATTTTAAAGGCGACAAAAATCCACAAGGTTCTAAAGGCTATCCTCAAGTTGAACTCTATCCCTAAGGAGGAAGAGTTCAACTTCAAGCAACGTATGGCGGACCTACTAGCACAGTGGAACTCAGCGATATTGTCTGTGGAACCACCCTCACAAGCTCCTGTAGAGAACCATCAGAGGGAACCGGAATCATCTCTTCTGGGCGAACGGATGGATGTCGATGTCCAGCACAGAGACGAGCCCACAGCCAGCGATCATGCAATACACCAAGAGCAACAATCGATACTTGTTGTCTTTGATTCGGCGGGCGATCAAGAACTAATAATTCGCGACAAGGCCTGGGAGGCGGACAAGCGCGTGCTCGTCTCCTCGTCTCGTCTCCGCAAGATTAGTCCGTTCTGGGAATCCCTCCTGCAGCATGCTACCATAAAGCCCGTATTAAACGGAGAAGGATATTCCTGGGAGTTAATCCTTTTGTTGTTGCATATTGCGCATGGCAACACGCACCATGTTCCTGAACGGCTTCCTCTCGACAAGATCTGGGATGCTGCCTTTCTCTCCGTCGAATACGACGCTGTTGAATTGATGAGGCCGTTTCTCCGCAATTGGGCCTGGCCAAGAATGCCAGTTGCGGTGAGCGATGCAGGTAAATACCTGAAATGGCTGCTCTTCGCCTGGGTTCTCGGCTATCAAGACACTTTTGAAGCTGTAACCCGGAGCATGGCGATGACATTTCGACCAGATGCTGAAGACATGATCGCTGGAGAGTTTAATACCAAAGTAAAACTGCAAAAGGCATGCCGCATCATCTTAGGTAAGAGACCCTCCACATTTCACCCTTGCCGTCTCACGATCTCATCCCTGATTTTTTTCTTCTCAACATTCCTAACCACCACATTCTAGACAACGTGAGCCGGATCCGCTCAGGCATCATCCAAGAGATAATCACCGTATGCCACTGGTACGTTGAGCGCCTATCCGGAAATTGCTGCACGGCGGACCCTCCTTCCCGATCTTGCGAATCCCTAGCGCTTGGATCTATAATCAAGGGTCTAAGTTCGGTGGATCCTCCATTATGGCCTCAGCGCCCAGATCCTCAACACCTTACGCTAAGCGTCCACGACCTCATCCGAAAGCTCGGAGACGTCGTGATCCTAACCGGACACGAGGAGGACTGCGACTACAATATGTACTTCCATGAAGCGCTGGCACTCTGTCTAGGCTCCAACAACAGAATCGGCGTGGTGACCAGGCTGGTAGCGTCAGTCTCCGGCTTCGTCACCCTCGAAGACGAGCACAAGGCCCATTTCAATAGCTTCAGCCTTAAAGCATCCGATTTAGATCCGCTGATCTGGAAGAGCAACGCCGTTGCGACGATGGGCTTTGTAGAGCGGGACGCGATTGGACTGGTTTATGAAATGCGTTACGGCGAGATGCGACTCTGTTTCGCTGACGATGAAACGTGGGGCTATGACAGTGAAGAAGAAAAAGGGTGGGACGAGGAAGATGGCGAGGAGGGTGATGACGAAATGGACACCGACGGTAAGGACGATGCCGATGGGAACGGTGGCAACAAGGATGATGCCGATGGGAACGGCGGCGAGGAGGAGGACCCTCATTGGGATTCCGACTACTATTCGGTCACGGAGCCCGAGGAGGAGTTCTTGGCAACGGACGAAGAGAGCGACTATGCTCCTAATAGTCCTGTGTGGAAATAGTCCGGTGAGGTTGAGCTGTGATTAGGTGGAGTGGATGGCTGAGACACATCCCTCAGTAGGTATGTCTCCAAAGTTGATCTTTCGAAGAGGATTTTCGGATCGAGTCTGGCGTTTTTATTTCGATTGGATTAGGTTTCTTAGACTGGACACAGTCTTTATAAGCGTCCACAAATGGATCACTTACGAATTATGACGTCCTATAGCACTTTCGGTTAAATTTCGAATCTATATAACTAGGCCTCCGGAGATGTCCCAAGGTCAGTCGTAGTCAGAAGGAAATAATAGTATAGAAAAATTCATCTGGGTATTGGATTAAGCATATCAACGTCCCAACTCTACCACGCCAACCACCACCAGAACCAAAACAACTATCATACAAAACCTCGCCTCCGAAATCCTTTACTAGCACCATGCAAAATAAAAAAAGGACTAGGAGAACACGCTTCCCTCGCTCCCAGCAAAACAAGTAGCCACCTCCCAACTCTCCAAATCCCCCCTAGCCTCCCCAATTGAAAAGAACCACCATCACCCAATCCGCCAACCTAACTCGTCACCCGCCGAATCCAAAACGCACTCTCCATCCCCGGATCCTCCCTCTCCCTCTTCTTCCACGCCCGATGCAACTTCAACCCCACCTCATGCTCCTCCTGCTTGATCTCATCTAGCTCCTTCACAAACTCCGCCTTCCGGACGTCCGCCTCCCGCACCTTCCTGTAATCCGTCATGAGCGGGTTCTGGGGTTGTGTCGCATTCAGATCCGCGATCAGCCGCGCGACGTTCTGCCGCCGTACGCGCAGGTCGTCTTGTTGTGCTTCGAGGGAGGAGATGTGGTCTTGAGATTCGAGGGAGGGGGGCGGGAGGGGGAGGGCCTTCGAGTTGCGGTCGACTGTGTAGGCGCTTGACATCGAGACGACGCGAGCGGCGTGGGTGGGTGTGCCAGGTGGGAGGGGTTTGCGGGGAGTTGGGGTCGAGACGGTGGAGGCGGAGGGAACGACGGGACGGCGGCGATTGAGGATGGGAGATGCCGCGGGAGCGGGTGTGGGCGTTGATGTAGCGATGGAAGATTTCGGCATTGGGGGTGGGGGAGAGGGAGGCGGACTATTCTGGTATGTAGTGTTGGTCGCGTAGGTAGTCCAGCTGAAGCGGCTGGTGGGGACTTTTTCGTCCTGGTTGAAGCGGGCGGAGTAGTTGCTGTCGATGGATTTGCGCTGGATCTTTGACTTTGGGGGTCCGGATGACTGTTGCGTTGAGGGAGGGTCTTTTACCGCTAAAGGGGTTAGTGTGTATGGGTTGATGCCTTGATCTTGAGGTCGATTATTTGGCGTTATCGGATTGGAATACGGATAAGTGTTCTGGTAATTTGGAGAAGTTGGGGATGCGACGCTTCTTGGGGGACTATTTCTCCCGACTTTGAGAGGTACGGTCGGTTTGATGGGGTCGTCATGCAGGTCGCCTCCGGATGAGACTTGCGACGTATCAGCCCCCATTGGTATTCTCCGTACGGTCTCCGCGGCCGAGGATGGAGTGCTCTGATCAGATTCACCTGCTATGCCGGGACTTGGTTTTCGGTGATCGCGAGGAGGTATTGTAAGAGGATGTTTTGTGCGTTTGTCCGCCAGCGGTTGCACTATCGCAGTGCGCCCGCTTGCGCCTCGCCACTCCTCCCGTGGCTTTGTCTCAACACTTAAGGGGTTCGAGTTGAACCGCGAGGTATTCTGCCTTTTAGAATTGCCAGCCCCGCCGGTTACCGATACGCGATAGCCCATGTTTGGGTTGGCGGACGGATGATCGTACGCGAAATGACCTGGGACGACCTGCGCGGGCTTTCCAGCATGACTTGATGTTGGTTCACCTGTTAATTCATCCCAGTGCGTGGTTTCAGACGCGGTTCGGCCTCGTCCAATATTGGACATTGGTTGTTTTCCCCGACCGGTAGTCGCTTTCCGTAAAACTGGAATGTGGCTTCCTCGAGGCTGAGTCTTCTGATTTACTACATCGTCGCGTACTGGAGAGATGTCTCGACTCGCAGGCAATCCGCGAGGCTGCTGTCCAGGTCCCATTTCAGGAGAGCTAGGTGGCGAGACATCCGAATATTTGGCAGGCGGGTTGTTTTCGGACCAGTCGTAATTCATTTCCGGTGAAGGCTGTGAGTAAACGGATGAAGCTGTAGGCGCACTGGAATACCGATTGTTGCGTGAGCTATTGGGCGCTAAGGTTTGGCTATTATTTGTCAGAGTCTATCTATGCTACTCAAGTCTTTTGAACTTACAAGGGTAATGATGGGAGTTGTGTGGCGACGTCGCCCCCCCCATAGCCAGGTTGTAGATGTTGCGGAGAAGTCGGACTGTTGAGGTCGGAGACATTTGCGAAACGGTCCAGGGACTTCTCGTCGTAGGTGGTTTCGATCAAGACGGGGTTGCCAATCTGCTTCCCTGGCTTCTCCTTTACATGGCCTTGTAATCTTTTCCACATGATGACGGTGTGCACTCCGGTATGGATGAATCTGGAAAGGAATTGATATTAGTACAAAGCTTCGATGAAGAACAAAATGTCAGGAACAAGATAGAGACATCCGAAAGATAGAAGGCTTAAATATGAAACGCATAAGGGAAGTAAAGAGCAGGCATTCATCGGCGATATTCCCGAAAAGGTCAGCTGGAGGCTGTGCACTGGGCATATGCCATACTAGTGCGGATCGCTCCATGGGGCTGAAATCCAACTGGCGTATAACGGATGGACATAAGGGACCAATACATGTGACATACGAGACACGTAGATTTTGATTTGGGAAATGATGGTAGATGCAGGACTAGAAGTGCCAAGCTCCATGGGAGCAGCTGAAGTGCCCTCCAGGTGTGATACGTAGCATCACCCCACTAAACAGTAGGAACATCTTTGGAGACGCGCCCAAGTATCTAAGTGGACTGTTGACCTTCGTGGAGCGTCCGGAGGGGTGTTGAAACTGATCCTGAGTGATCGACGGAAGCCTGGAATTCGACGCAAAACGCGCCAAAGACTGAACTTGATAGAAGTAAAAGTATGCTTACCGTATGCAGCAAAGTGGCCTCCAAAAAGCCGCCTGGGCAGGTAACTTTGCGCTGAAGAATAGAAGTCGATGTTGCGCCGGCGACGGTGTTCGGAAGAGAAAGGAGTGTGAGAAGGAAAAGACACGAAGCACGCACGCCGGTGAAGGATGAGCGGCGTCTGACGGGAAGACGCGCTGGACGTATTTATTTTGAGGCGCAGCAGTGGAGCGTTGCTCGTGTCTTCCTGTGCTCCCGGCAGCCCAGCTGTAGGTCAGAGGTACTCCCTGGCGCGCGGAACGGTTCGATCAAAGAAGGTGGAATATTTCCTCCAGGAGCTGTTGGATAAAGGGAGCCGAAGACAGATCAACAGCGTATCCAATTAAAGCGGCCGGGAGGCTGCGATGATTGCTGTTTGCTGCACGGTTTCAAGCACAGGGCGGGTGTTTCAGAAAGATTCAAGGCGCGTACCGCGTTGGTTGACGCAGATTCAAGCTTATGGAAGAGCCGCAAATTGGACAGTCCTGCGCGCTGGGGCTGGATTATAACATTTCGTTAGTGCGTCTGGACTCGATGAAGCGATGCTGCCGTTGAATATCAAGTTGCGCCCGACCAAAGACCGGATATAGAATACGGGACGCTGAAGTTACGATAGAATCACGGGCGCCTCTTGGTATCCTCTGAGTGTCCGTGCAAAGGCGAAGGAGTGAAGTGGGTATGATTCGGACAATGCTGAGCTTCCGATCCGATCCGGTTAGTTGTGTTCTACCTAGGTATTGACGGGCTTGGGAAAATGCAGGGTGTTGTTTTGGAGGGGGGTTCGTCATTTTTATGCGGAGCAACCCCGCCGGCTTCAACTTCAGAGCTTCCGGAATCCACGACAACACTTGAACACTCCCACCCCAAGCTGTTCGAAGAGCTATACCAAGATGGCAGACAGTAAGTCAAACCACCATACACAGGGATCATAACTAACTCTGATAGCCACAGCATCCACCCCGCCTCCGGCAGCAGAAGCGTAAGCACCCCCGCCACCCTCCTCCCCCAAAAACCTCACCTAACAAGCCCCTCAGAACCTCCGCCCTAACCCCCATCAACATCGTCCTCCTCTCCCTCTTCATCTTCCTCATCTACATGCGCCTGAAGCCCGCCGCGCCCCAAACCCTCCCCCGGGCCCCCCCGCCAACAGTCTTCCGGACCTTTACCCCGCCGACGCTCCTCCCTTACAACGGCCTCAACGGCATGCCCATCTACTTCGCCGTGCGTGGCCGCGTCTTCGACGTCACGTCCGGCCGCAACTTCTACGGCCCCGGCGGGCCCTATGCCAATTTCGCCGGCCGGGATGCTAGCCGAGGTCTTGCGTGCGGCAGCTTCGATGAGGAGATGCTGACGAAGGACTTGGAGGGCCCGTTGGATAAGCTTGATGATCTTGGGGATGAGGAGATGGAGGCGCTGCAGGGGTGGGAGGAGCGGTTCTCGGAGAAGTATCTGGTGGTGGGCAAGATCGTGCCGGTTGGGAGTGAGGAGGCGACCTAGGGGACGTGAGGGTAAGGGAGGATGCCTAAGAGACTAGGAAACTAGGAGACTAGGACAGAGCAAGATATACTTCGGGGTCTTCGTGTGGTGTCGATGCTTTGCAATGATTGTAAGATGGGGGTGTTCGGGGCATGAGCCTGCGATTCTGGTTTAGATTTCTGGGTTCAATCTGAAAAGTGCTCTCTTTCGAAACAGCTAATACCGTCGTGACACTTCTAAGACTTCTGCATTCCTAACTATAATGACTTGCTAGTTACTAGCACTTGTAAAAGCCTCAAAGTGGACCGAGTAGGTAGGAAATGATGCGTCACGTGATACCATCTACAGTCATTATTACATCGTCAAATACTAATCTGAAAGCTATCTGTTTCAGATGCTCGTAGACCACGCGGTATGAGGTAGCCCAGAAAGTTAACTTCGAGTTCATTCAGATCTCGAAAAGACATTGAAGCACTTCTAACAGTGGCTTGCAGGCAATATCATGGATTTCTTAACAAGCCAGTTATGAGCTCCTTGCTCATTTATTTTATCTACCTGTCTAAGTAGAAACCTTCATGAAGCAATCATGAATTGGATGCCGTAACCTTCATGAATTGAGTTTCTTACGCTCCTCCTATCGAAGTAAGCGCAAGACTTTGATGAGATCCGCCGTGACACCCATAGCCGTAACTTCGCCGCCTGCACCAGCCCCTTGAATGATTAAGGGGTTGTCGCCATAGCGCTTCGTATAGAAGCTGATGATGTTGTCGCTTCCCTTCAGTGCCGCAATAGGATGGGAAGGATCGAAATTCTCTAGCCCGACCTTAACCTTGTTCTTCGCGACATCGACGCTTCCTACAAACCTCACGACCTTGCCTTCGGACGCAGCCCCCTTTTTCAGCTCTTCCATTTTGCCATCGAATTCGCCGAGGCGCTGCAAGAACTCGTCGCCGCTCTTGCAGCCTTCAAGCTCTGACGGGATCAGGCTCTGGACAGGGAATGAGGTAGAACTCTCCACTGGCAGTCCGACCAACCTCGCCAGGATGGTCAACTTTCGCGCAACATCCTGCCCATTCAAGTCATCTCTTGGGTCCGGCTCAGTGTACCCCAATTCCTTCGCCTTCTTGACCTCGGCCGAGAAGGAGCTACCTCCGCCACCGACAGGCATGAAGCTGTTGAACAGGAAGCTCATAGTGCCCGAGAACACGCCCTCGATCCTGTACACCTCGTCGCCCGTCTCAACAAGCTCTTTAAGTGTGGAGATGACGGGCAGTCCGGCTCCAACGCTGCTCTCGTGGAACACGTACCCGCCGATCCCGCTGCCATTAGCTGCGGCCCCGAAGATGTTTTGCCATAGCTCGTAGCTACCCGAGAACGCCTTCTTGTTCGGCGTCACGATGTTGATGCCCTTCTTCAAGAACAGCGGGTAGGCCTCTGCGAGGGTCTCATTGCTTGTGTTGTCTACCAACACCACCTTGTTTGGTGCTTTAGAGAGGTACTCGGCAAGATCGGAGAATGAGGGAGGCGTGGTGGTGGAAGCAGCGAGGTCCTTCTCCCAGCTGTCGAGGTGAATGGGGTGATAATCGGTGCTGGAGATGAACTTTTTGCTTGTAGAGAGAACTATAGTGGAGAGGTATATCGGCGAAGAGGCGTCCTGGCAGAGCTTGGACCCCAGGAAGTGGAGTTGGGAGAGGAAGGTTCGGCCGACGCCGCCCGTGCCTGTGAATGAGGTTGTCAGATGTTTGAGGTTGATTTGAAATACAGAAATCGCAGCAGGTGAGAGCATGTAGCTATATAAGAACTAGGGACATGGTGATACTGAAGAAAGGGGCTTTACCTATGACTGCAATAAATACTTGTTTTGGGTGAAACATGGTGAAGTTGTTGACAAGTGAAAAGTCAGGCCTCAATTGCCTTTAATACTTCTCTATTGAATGATCTACACACGCAGATGACGTACACAGCAAAGTAGAAAGCTTAGATGGCTGTGATGGTGTTTTATTTTCGGTGTGGGGTGACCTTTTTCAAACCCCGCTACGCCGTCCTCGGAGGTGGAAAAGAAAGGCTCCGCAACAAATCCCCCAAATCCCGCACCTCGAGCTTCGGGCAACCACTGGTCGTCGCCGGCCGACCTCAAACAACACCAACCCACATCACGCCCTTATCTAGGACCCCACGATGACGAGCAAGGACTCCTCGCTCTACGGCGTCCGGCCAAAGGGCAGGGCCACTGCAAAAGAAATATCCTCGTCGAGCTCCCTCGCCTTTACGTCACAGCTCTCCACGCTGATCGCCACCTCAAATACCTCAACCAAGCCAGG
This sequence comes from Mytilinidion resinicola, assembly GCF_010093595.1. Taxonomy (NCBI): domain Eukaryota; kingdom Fungi; phylum Ascomycota; class Dothideomycetes; order Mytilinidiales; family Mytilinidiaceae; genus Mytilinidion; species Mytilinidion resinicola. The sequence continues at coordinate 396,719 of NW_022985461.1, read as the reverse complement.
CGCTGGCCGTCCACGACCCAAGAAAGCCGACATCTTTTCAACACACAACAAGGGCGTGAACAAGCGCGCGCTGAAGGACCTCGACGATGCCGACTTCGAACAGAAACATAGCACTTCCAGCGCCCCACTTGATGACTCAACATGGCACCGCTCGAAGAGGAAGATGGAAGAGAAAGCCCGAATCTACGCGGCCTTGAAGCGCGGGGATATCGAGGACCTAGAAGACAACCATCTCGTGGACTTCGACACGAAGATTGTAGAGGCAGGGGAGAGGGGCGAGGTGGACAAGGACACATCCTCTGACGATGGGGCCGACAGCGAAGACGAGGAACTCGTAGAATACACCGACGAGTTCGGCCGCACACGACGTGGTACGCGGACTCAGATGATAATCAATGAGAGACGCAAGCAGATGTTGGAGGCGGACACGCCGGACAGGTTTACAGCGAGGCCGATGGCACCAGCGAACATCATATACGGGGATACGATTCAAACTGCGGCATTCAATCCGGATGAGACGATTGCGCAGCAGATGGCTTCACTGGCAGCGAAGAGGGATAAAGAGTTGACGCCGCCGCCAGCGGAGCACTTTGACAGCCGGAAGGAGATTAGGACGAAGGGTGTGGGTTTCTTCCAATTTTCAGCGGATGAGGCGACGAGGAAGAAGGAGATGGCTGCTCTGGAAAAGGAACGGGAGGACACGGAACGAAGTCGAAGGGAGAGGGAGAAGAGGAAGGAAGAGCGGAAGAAACAGGTCGAGGAGAGGAAGAAGATCATCCAGGATAAGCGTGGGAAGGCTCAGGCGAACAGGTTCCTTGCGGATCTCTCTGAAGAGCTGTTCAAGGGAGAGTAGGGGATCGGCTTTCAGATGGCATAAGGCGTTGCAAAAACTACCAAGATACCCAATCAACATGATTTCTCTTTTCTAGCGATGGTCCATATGGACGCATAATATCCAATAATATCACTGGACACTCTTAGTCGCTTTCTTGTCTTTCTCGAGCGCTGGCATAGCGTATCTCTTCACTATCCTCTCTCTCCTCCAGCTAGGTCTGTCCTCCAGCTAGGTCTGTTCTCCATCCATGCTCTCACTTCCTCACCTCTTCATAAACCATTAAGCAGAGCTGCTTACAACAAATTGTAGCCATCTTGCGCTTCGTGCAACTACTTTCGAAGCAGGAAGTCCTCGAATGAGAGATTGACGACCAAGACTCGTCGAGGTGCTCATCACATCTGCAAACTCCACAATGTGTGGGTAATACGAGACAAGGGGTACAATAGAAGAATAAAGAATCCCTCGATCAGACCAAGGAGCACAACGTGCTATATTGCCACCTTGAAACAAAGTATTGTTCACGTTAACCTCCCGAAACACGACTGCTCTTGTAAATGGGCGAACCTCGTTCTTCCGCTGGACACTTCTTCTAATCACTAGATCATTGAAATGCATTTCCACCTCTGCCACAAGGACGGGAAGCCTGACCCCAGCGAACAAGAATCTGAAACCGAAAGGGCTAGACATATGAAGGAACAAATTAGTGTCCTCAAACTGCAAACCGACCGAAACGGACAAGCCTCCGAAACGGACCCGGTTAGAAATGAGAGGGAACGACTTCGTCAAATTAAACTCCAGGAATGTCGCGACCTATGCGATGATTTACGCAAAGAAGTCAGTGCTCAAAGAATGATGGACCGCAAGTTTTACCCCGGGATGAAATACCAGGTCGAGACTAGCAAGCGTCAAGCCCGGATCACCCAATTTCTCCAAATGACCGAGAAAGAAAGGGAAACAATGTCAGTAACTTAGGAAATCTCAATAGGTATATTATTCTAGGGAATCGCCTTCGGTCACTGAACCAGTCGGAGAGAAGGTTCAAGGACCCGCCATTTAAGATAAAGACCAGATTCTACGAAATTGAATGGGATTGGCCGGCGACGAGGCTTCAAAGCCCACCTCATAGCCCGAATGGTCCATCCAGGAAATCTTTCAGTGCTCCGAAGGAGGTGGGCGTCAATAACGTGCGTAGTCCGCTTAAAAGCACCCACACTCATCAGCTGGAAATGAGCAAAATACAAACTACCACCACGTCTGAGATAGGACGACCACAGAAGCGTGGGAAGTCATGAAACGCACCTTGGGATACGTTCGGCTCTGGTAAGCCAGCTCATTAATTGAACAGTCTCTCAATCCAATCAATACCTACTTCTTTCATGTCTTCTCCACACATCTCTCGAACTTAGTGATACCCGCGTCGTTCTTTTCGAACATCACTCTATCTCCCCGGTATGCATTGTTGAGCCCCATGTAGAATATCGTATATTGAACAGAGAACATTGTCTCGCATCTCCTTCGTTACATAAAAGGCTTTGGAGGGACGCAAGATTCCTCTTTCTCAACACACTCTTTCTGACCAAATCCTGAAAGCCCACAAAATGCCTAACTACATCAGTCAGCCATATCGCACGATCATAAAAGTGCCCCCGATCTGGGCCAACTACGAGCCGGAGCAAAGACGTCTTGCCAAACTTGACGCACTCCGGGAACTATGCGATGAGCTTCGCCGGGACGCCAGTGTACAGAATTGGTTCATTCTGATACTCGATGACGAAGGCAGCATGACAACAGAGTACCTTCGCTACCGCGTCGTAATCAACAAAATACAGTTCATGGCTGCTTCCATAGCTGTGGATGTTGACCTGAACGGACACTTGATGGACGAAAGAGCTCTGAACATGCATCTGCGTATGATCGAGCGCTGGGTTTCTAAGAACGAGTCGGAAAGAGAGTTTCAGTATGAGCCGTGCGATATCAGGGTCGAGTTTGATCAGGTTAGGTGGGATCAGCCGGCTACGAGGATTGAAAGTCCACCAGTAAGTCCTAAGTCGCAGCGTCCTCTAAAGAACTGGTCGAGTGTCAAACACACTAACGTCGAATGCCTCGAGGGTAAGGATGTTAAGGGCTTCCTTTCTAGAAACATTGAAGGGCATGGCAAGAACGCAACGTCATCGAATACCACACTCGGTCGCTCAAGACGAAACGCAGTTGAAAGTCGAGATATGTCAGAGGCCCCTTGAGATCATTCTAGCGAACAGGCTGGAAGATTCAAGATGATCCCATGGTAGCGGCACCTCGCTCGTCAGCTCAACCTTTCTCTACTGATTTCTGGTAAGCTACGTTTCCTGTAGACCCGAATAAATATCATCAACAGCACACTATGATTACCCTTAAACTTTTCTCTATGGCCTCAACGTTGTTTGAATATACATGTAAGTCACATCATCGGATTTTCCATATCTCCGCCTCCAGTAAGAGCAACCTACTGGTATGAATTTCTCGAAATTGTTAGTCATTACCTCATATTCTTCTCATATGCGTTGTTAGTCCACAACGTAGCATACTTCAGCTGTAAGACCCAACATAGTCCATTGTGTTGCGTGCAATTCTCTTGTATAAATTCTTCTATAAACGTGTGGAGCATGGTCTTTCTCCACACGCATTCTCTCACTGATCACCAAAAGCACGGAAAAGATCATTTTCACACTTACAACAACAACACTGCCACCGGGTCCGGAAAGAACGATTACAACATTATCACAAAACATGCCGCCCCATCTTCCTCCCCAGAGTGAGGAGTCCGATCAAGAATTCTCGCAGACATCCGATCAAAATAACTATGAAGTATCCGATTCGCAATCCGATCAAGAATTCTCTCAAGACCTCGATCTGGAAATCCGCCAAACCAAACGCTCCACCCTCCGCGCCCTCTGCGACGAACTCTACAACGACATGTTAATCCAGCGCACGCTCATTAAACTCCACGAAACTAAGTTCAAATCTGGCAAAGCCTTTGAAAAGCACTGCGACAAGACGATCGAGCAATGGTACATCACTGCTGATTTCATCCGGCATGTTAAGGATGAAGGAGATCTCATGGATGAGGATGAGCTGGATGATGATCTAGCGAAGGGTGAGGGGTTGAGGATGAAGAATAAGTCCAATAGTATGGTGATTCAGCACCACAGCCGACCCACCATACCGAAGCACATACTCTTCAGGGAGCGGGGGCCATCTAGCCATCGAATCCGGAAAAGGTCGTGGGATGATCGCAGGGCTAAGTTCGTCTCTCGTTTACGCCGACCAAAATTCGGCCACGAGAGTGATCCGATTCGGACGCTCGGCGCAGTGCGCGGCAAGGAATCGATAGCTGCTGCTTCCAGTTCGTGAAGCTGCTATTCGTGAGAGACGAAGAACTTACCGCTTAGCTAAGTAGTAACCTTGGAAATCAGATCATGGGCTCATACTTTGTGTAGATTAGGCTAGATGCCTTTAATAATCAACTGATTGCAATTAAACCCGCGCTATTTACCTAGTGATATCTACTTTAGTCCTTGATGAATGAATCAAAGTATCGAAAGATCAACTAATGTCCATCAACGCGTGCCGAGAAGCCCACCGTGCCGAGAAATTTGAGGGGTACTTATTAGAACCTCGCTACGATGCTGGGAAGTTATTATCAGCCTGGTGTCCGCTGTGGCGCGGAGTTTCATGCAAGGAAGGTTGGTACCTCTAATACAAGCGATCACTAATCTGGGCTAGTGGAGTCATCAGGGTGTAATTTACTTAATCGGCTATTGAACCTGTAGCTGGAGGGTCTTGGCAAGCGGGCCAACCTCAGCCCCAGCCTTGCAGCTATCTGAGGACACCTACAGAATCGCCACCTCACAAGGTCATGGCCGGAGCGTGTCGGCCATCCTCACTGCTAGCCTCATCGGAGGCGTTCGTCTGCCTTTGACGAGGCTTAAGTGGTAAGTCTTCAACACGTGCTTCTTTTTTGAGCCTTAGCTGTATATTCATATTGATCCCTGGCCTTCTATAAAATAGAGAGAATAACTATATATAGGATAGTAATTTAAACCAATATAACGCCCTTAAGCCTTAGGATATATTAAGCTAAATTTTGCATATTCACACCCTTCCTATTCCAACACCAATGCCAATTGTGTCCCTTGACACCGCCGAGCATAACGGCCGATACTCTGAGGGCAGCCACATCAAGTTTTCTGAAGTATACGTTATTTATACACTATCCGCGCTAAGAGCAAGGCCTTGATACTAAGGACTGTAAGGCTCCGAAATAGTTGGAAGTATAACTGAACCTGACAGAGCACTGATGTTGATAGTGCTAATATTTGTGTGAAGATAGGAGTTAATTAATGTCAAATGAGATCCGGTTAAGTGCCTTACCAATACGAAGCGTGTGGAGGCACTCGCAGCTGCCGGCGTCCCATATCCTGACAGTGCGGTCGAACGACGCCGACGGCAGCCTGGTCGAGTCGTGGGAGAAGGCCACTGACCATACCCGAGATTCAACCCCAAAGCCCTCACCCCTCTCGGTCAGACCCTAACATGGAGTAGGGTGGTTCGCATAAAGTAAGGTAAACAACAGAAGCGCTATGCCTTGTAGTATCTTAGGTGGTCAGATGCCAAGATATCAAGTAAAGGCTTTGGAGTGGTCGTAAACCACATCAATGCGCAATAATACACAGAAAGTCGATGTCGTGTTACAAATGTATTCGACGAGAAGCCTTTTCGCTTAAGCTTGGAGCTTCAACAGCTATTTAATGGGCAATAGTACTTTCGCTGCTGCCTTCAGCTTGCACTGCCCCGCTTGCCCAACACTCTGCAATTTCATTGCTCTGGCGAGCCTAACGCTCACCTTTTAACTTCGTCAATACTTCCTTCTATCTATTCTTTCATCGATCTTATCCTGAGGGAATGAGAAATGAGTACATCCGCTCCCCAACTGCGCAAGCCATAGACCAAGACTCTGGAGGATATAGCCCGATCTTCTTCGGATATTTACAAAACTTTCAACATGCCAAACACGCGCACAAGAGGAAAGAAATTGCAAATTGCTAGTAAAGAACCGCCTAGTAAGAGCCGCAAGACCCAAGGAGCTACCAGAAACTCGTCGCGGGAGCTATTCACATACGACAAGCTTAGTTTCGAGAGAGGCTCTATTCGCGTCATTGTGGTTCTTCCAGATCTGCCATCGGACGGCTTCGTGCAGTGTCATCTACAGCACATCACGTTCTTTCATGATTTCACCTGTCTGTCATATACGTGGGGTCAAAGAACAAAGCTGTACAATGTCCTGCTAAAAGGAAAAAATTCTCTGTGCGCAGAAATCTGCAGAAATTTCTAGAGGTACGTATAATGTAATATGTTCCTTTCGCAGAGTGCTCCGAGAAATAGGAGGATACCACTTTTACAGAAGTGTTCGTCCAGTGAGGTGTCAAATAGATCTGACAGTGTACACTATGTCCGGACTTGAGCCGTCTTGTCGCTGAACAACCACAAGAAATTTATATACAGAACCCTTTACTTTTTGGTAACATGATTGCTTCATATCTAGGTGGCCAGGGAAAAATACAACGGCAGATGGCTATGGATCGATGCCATATGTATCAACCAGGAGGACACCAATGGAAGAAACTGCCAAGTTCAACAAATGGGAGATATATACTGGGAAGCTACCCAAGTGCTTTCCTGGCTCGGAACCAACAGACACACTTCCTGGTTTCTAAAAACTATTCGCGAGAACCCGGGTGTTGATAGGTCACAAATAATAACGTATGCCGATGGATCCCAGTCGTCTCTAAGAAGTCTCGCCGAATTTTTTCCTTGCGAACGAATATTGGAAGCGCGCATGGATCACGCAAGAGATAGTAAAGGCTCGCAAGATTATTCTCATCTCAGGCCGAGAACAGTTGGAGTTCGCCAGTGTGTCAGAGTACCTTCGGCTCAAGGAAAACATCCCGAATCAGCAATTGAGGCGAATGGGCCTGGCAAGCCTTATAATTCTATTTCACGAGCGGCTTTGTGCAAACCCGGTGGATCGAATATACTCACTATCATCGCTGTGCCGCGAGAAGATAAAAGTAGATTATACACTGTCAAGCGGAGAGGTGTTCGAACAAACTCTGAAGTCGTGTCAAGACTCACTTTGTCTCTGCACGGTATACATCATTCAAAAAGCTCTTGAGCTTGACCTGGAAAAGTTACCTAAGTCCACGTTCTCCGAATTTCGACTGCAGCAATTTTCGAGGCATTTTGATGATTGCGGTGATTATTTGCCGGGAGGTCCGTCTCCAATCAAGTTGAAGGGCTTCTACTTCTGCCTGTCATCAGTCTGTACAAAAACGAAAGCGCATTTGTTTTGCCGGGAATCAGCGACACAGACTGGAGTTGTTGAAGCCTATGTAACTAAGAAGGGGAGTGATAGCATGAAGCACGAATATCTCGGCACAGAAATATCTGTTGAGCGAGCTGGGGAAGACTCATTTTGTCATTTGCGCGTAAGTATGCGGACATTGGTGTTACTATCTCGACAAATTGACCCATCCTGCATTGCATCACACGGACAGCATTTAAGCCTCTGCGACAAGTTGGCATCCAGCACTACGTTTTATGGTCTACGTGGCAGCTGGATGCACCCCCTAGTGCGTAAGAACTAGTGTATTTGATACTGTACTAGAACGCTACTGCTACGCTGCTGCTACGCTCCTGTCACTTCTCCTTGTTTCACCATGTTCCACTCCTACCGTCTTCCAACTATATAGCCACTCGCTAGAACCTCAATACAACTCATGTCTCCCTCACTGATTCTCCCTTCCTACGCCAGCTACCACTACGGGGATATATGGGCTTGGACGAGTGGCTGAAGAGTCGACGGCATTGGAATGAGCACGCATCTGCGAAACGTGATGCGGAGTACATGGCTTGGTTAGGGGATCGTTTCTGACCTAAGCGAAAGAGAAGACTAGCTAACTAGTGGTTGCCCCCAATTTTTGGTGCGATTTGGACCTTTTAGCACCCCAGCCATCTCAACAACCACGAAATATTCCAGGTTGTGACTTATGATGATGATATCCGTGGTTATTTTAATATCATCTGTTAATTGTTTAGATCTCTTGATAGCCCTGTTTAGCCGCGGTAACATTTTGCCTAGTTTTGGCCCCTGAAATCAAGTAATACCTACAAAGGACAATACAATAGGATTACGCCGCCATACTGCTCCAAACATTCTTTTAGCTATTAGAATGAGCTAGATAGTATATGCAATCTTAAAGCTATACTTTATATCTCGCGGTTGTTGAGATTGCTGGGGTGCTAAAGCATGCAAATTGCACCAATAATTGGGGTGGCCACATTCTTGCAGTGGCCACTTGCTTGCCGACTACGTTGATGGATATCGCGCCAAGATATTGTTAATCATTAACCCGTGCGACCCTGAGATTCTCCCGATGCACAGAGCAGCAGCCTCTCTACTTCTGAACACAATTCAATTATACGGGTCGCCAGAACCTGTCACATCTTCTTTGGACTATTCTATGTTGCGTTGTTTATTCTATCATTAGGAACGCTCAGAATCTCCCCGCACGTCAAGAAGACAGGCGGATTACCGAGATATGGATGACCTTTTTCCGTCAGAGCTGCCGTGCAGAACCTGCCGTGAACTGCATAGAGTGACCGAAGACTTTCAGGTGATAGACTTCCAAACAGTGGCAGAAATCGAGTCAAAGCGTACTTATCCCGTCTGTCAATTAGTACTCCGCATGCTACCGTCCATACCCGATGTGAACCCTGGCCTACAACAACAGATTAAGCTGTCACCACAAAGAATCACGCTGAGAAAAATGGGAAGAGACGGATTCATCATTTGGCAAGACGGCGTTATGCGAGGCGAGCTTGACTATTTCCTCCCTGACCATCAAATCGATGCTGACTCGGATTGGTGGTCTCCGGTCAAAGACACAGCTGCGAAACGCCCAACATCCTGACCAAGTGCGACTCCGATCACATTCACTGTAAAGCATCTCATTCTGTGCGCAGCATGAGACCTCCGATAAAGACTTATTTCATCGACACGCTTGACAACTGTCTTGTCTACAGAGACACCAGTGTCCAGTATCTGGCTCTCAGTTACGTATGGGGCAATACAATCATGTTCAAAACAACATTTTCAAATTGTACCGCCCTTCAACAGCCCGGAGCATTCCTTGGTATCCAACCTCCCTTGAGCCCTGTGGTTCGAGATGCTATCGAAGTTTCGCGCCGACTAGAGGAACGATATTTATGGATTGACGCTCTCGCTCTGTGCATTCCACAGGACGACGAAATCCAGAAGGCGCAACTGCTCACAAAGATGGATTCAATCTACCCACAAGCATTCCTCACCATCGTCGCCCTAAGCGCGGACAGTGCCGAATCTCCATTGCCAGGTGTCAGGCAAGGCACGCGACTGGCGAACATTGCGTCCGTCCAGATGTCAATTACAGATACTGAGGAAACACTATCGAACAAATTTTTAACCGTCAGGCCATTTTTGACCGATGTCTTGCGAAATCGTTCATACAATTCAAGAGGTTGGACTTTCCAAGGAAGTTGTCTCTCCAGACGATGCTTGATATTCATGGACCATGGAACTTTCTTTCATTGCTACTCTGGATTAGAGAGCGATTCTGGCTTGACCATGTCGGATTCCTGGCCTGAACGAAATACTCTATCAGCGGTACTCGAAACGCAGGATACTTCTCTGGATGTTGGTTATCAATACACCCTGTTCACTCAGCTAGTCTTCGATTTCTCCGAGCGAAAACAAACGTACTCAGAGGACTCACTCAAAGCAGTCAGTGGCATTTTTGCCATTTTTTCAAGTCGATTTGGATGGCGCTTCCTTGCTGGGATGCCTTCCCTCCTCATGGGTCGCGCTCTCTTATAGAGATCGGCTTCCCCAAACCGGTTGCGTAATCCAAATTTTCCAAGCTGGTCCTGGGCAGGGTGGATTGGCGGGTCGCACTGGCATTTCCAAATTTTTCTAGATCCTCTTTAGACGGAGTCCGACATCAGAGACGCTCCGCTAATTCCTATGCAGTCTGAAATCGAAATCCTGCAGGAGCACAACACGGAAGCATCAAATAGCCTGTATACTCATGATAATACCAGGATTTCCGCGCTTCACGTTAACACGGATTCGGTTGGAATGAGTGCTTTTCAAGTTGTTCCTAGAAAACTAACGCTCTGGCAGCCAGATCAGATTCCACTTGCCCCGTACGAAGAAATATGGACAACGGATGGCCTTAGATGCGGTATGCTGTATGATTTCCAAAGTGATAAGCGAGAGGTTCACAAATTCATTGCGCTGTCACGGTCTAAATGGATAAGAGAACAGGTGGTACTTGACCATTTGACTTCTTGGTTTGGCCATATTTGTGATGACACAAGGCTGGCGTTTTCGGAATATTGTCTTGTAAATGTTATGTTAGTAATGACTACAGAAACTGGAACAGAAAGAGTTGGAATCGGGTTAATACATAATGATGTGTGGCGGGCGCTCTCAAAGGTGAGGGAGGTTATAGAGCTTCTATAGCACTACACTACAGTTATATAGCATGCTCGCACCGCAACACCTCATGTTCGCCCAGTCATAGCTCGGTTTAAAACCATGCATGCTCATTCCTAGGGATCGTTTATATCGCTTGCAAATGTCACCTACCAATCTCGTCAATCTCGGCAGCTTACTCACTCTTTCACTGCAGGTCAGACCGTATGACTCACGAATACATAGAGCAATGCTAGAATACGAAGTAGAACATATAAATATCATCCATTCTAATCTAAACAGAGCTTTCAATTCCCAGAACTTCCACTCCCGTTGTCTGAAGCCAGTTCATTCTCCGGAAAGATAGCCGTCTCTCTCCATTTCTATACTCCCTCCCTCCTCTCTATATCTCTATACTTCGTCTCTTTTTTAAAGCCTCAACCCCACCCTTAAAACCCTAAATAAGAACCTTCCTCTCTCCATCTCTCCCTTAACCCCAAAAATGTCCTCAAGCGGCCCCCTCTCCCCCTCCCTGGCCCCCCAAATCGCCTCCGCCTGCATCCACACCTCTCCCCTCTCCGACGTCCAAGCCCCCCAAACCCTCCACCGCATCGCCCTCCTAAACACCTGGTTCCCCTCCGGCGTGCGCCCCGGAACCCGCATCCTCGAGCTCGGCTGCGGCCAAGGCGACACCACCGCCGCACTGGCCCACCTCGTCGGGCCCACGGGCCACGTCACAGCACTCGATCCCGCGCCGCTGGACTACGGCGCCCCCGTCACGCTCGGCGAAGCGCAGTCGCATCTGAGTAAAGGGGTATATGGGGATCGGATTACGTGGGTGCAGGCGGAGGTGGTGGAGTGGCCTGAGGCGCTTGAAGGACTAAAGAAGGGGGGAAAGGGTGAAGAGGAGGGGTTTGTGTTTGATGCCGTTGTATTGGCGCACTCGATCTGGTATATGGCCGGCCGCGACGTTCTAGGGAAGATCTTCGAGGGATTGAGGGGGAAGACGGGGAGGGTGTGTGTTGCGGAGTGGTCCCTCCAAGCGTCCGTCCCGTCGCAGTTTCCGCATGTCTTTGCGGCGCTGACAAGGGCGGCCTTGGAGGCGCAGAGGACGGGCAGTGAGGAGAACATCCAGAGTCCGTTGGCGCCGGTAGCAATTAAGGAGGTGGCGGAGGCGAGTGGGTGGAGGGTTGGGAGTGAGAGTGTGATAACGCCGGGGGAGGGCATGATGGATGGGGAGTGGGAGCTGGGGACGGTGAGGGCGGAGGGGTTTTTTGGGGATGTGGAGAGGGACGTGGGTGACGGAAGAGTGAGGGAGGTAGTGTTGAGTTTGAGGACCGCGATGATGGGAGCGTTGAGAGCGGCGGGGAAGGAGGGGGTAAGGAGTATGGATGTTTGGGTGGCGGATTTTGCTTGATGCAATGAGTTTGGGGTTCTTGGGGAGGGAAAAAGCAATCGAATCCTTATTTGGTTACTCTGGGATACCCTCTGATATTTAGTCAAGGTGGTGTTTCCCGTCTCGCATATTTCCATGTTGCTTTACATGCTCATTGAACGATTCCACCGTGAGCTTTCAGTTCCAGTGTAGCGGTCTTGGGCATTTGCATCGCGTACATCCAACGCAATGAAAGCCCCGGTGCAACTCCTTTGTAACTCTGTCTAACCATGGCTTACCCAAGCAGCGGCTGAAATTCCATGGTCATATATGAGGTGTACGGGAATGTTCTCGAGCTTCGAGGCTGTACGCTAGAAGTTGGCGGACGCGTTGAAGAAGAAGCGACAGACGCGTAAAGTTCGTTTGATGGAATGGGGGTAATCAATTTGTGTTCGAGAGTCAGCGAGTGTAGTGTTGTTGATATGGCAAGAGAGGCGGTAAGCCTATCTCGGTATCGCGTATAACTGCTACGTAGCTTCATCTCGAATTCCCACCACCAACTTCAAGCTCCAGCTCCACCACCCAAATATCTCACTTATATCCACCATGGGGAAGCACCAGCTTGAGGCAATCGCCCTCCTCTGCTCCCTCCTCGCCGTCCCCGCCCTCGCCGCCTCAGAAGCACCCCGACCTCGCGGCGTCGGTCCCGAATGTAAGTCCCCCCAAAATCCCAATCCCATTCCCCAATTGCCCTCCTATTCCCGAGGCGCCCATCTACCCTCCCAATTCCCACAAGCTCAAAACTAACCCCTCAACCCCCCACAGTCGCCAAATTCTACAAATCCCCCGACACCTTCACCTGCATCTCCAACCCCTCCCTCACGCTCCCCCTCGCCGCGCTCAACGACGACTACTGCGACTGCCCCGACGGCTCCGACGAGCCCGGCACCGCCGCCTGCTCGCACATCTCGCCGCTCTCGCCGCCCTCGCCCCCCACGAACCCCAACCCCGCGGCGCGCTTCAACGAGACCCTCGCCCTGCCGGGCTTCTACTGCAAGAACAAGGGCCACCTTCCGCTGTACGTCCCCTTCAGCAGCGTCAACGACGGCGTCTGCGACTACGAGCTGTGCTGCGACGGCAGCGACGAGTGGGCGGGCGTCGGCGGGGTGAAATGCGAGGACCGCTGCGCGGCCATCGGCAAGGCGTGGCGCAAGCAGGACGCGGAGCGGCAGAAGAGCCTGGGCGCCGCCAACAAGCGCCGCCGCGAGCTGGTCGAGGCGGCGGCGCGGCTGCGGCGCGAGGTCGAGGATCGGATTGCGACGCTGGGCGCGCAGATCCAGGGGCAGGAGGTCAAGGTGGCGAGCTTGGAGGCGGAGCTGGCGGGGGTGGAGAGGAGTGAGCGGGGGCGGGTGGTTAAGGGGCCCGGGAAGGGGGGGAAGGTGGCGGTGTTGGCGAGTTTGGCGAAGGGAAGGATTGGGGAGTTGGTGGAGAGTCTTGGGAGGGTTAGGGGGGAGAGGGAGAGGGCGAGGGAGAGAGTGAGGGAGTTGGAGCAGATTTTGGCGACGTTTAAGGAGGAGCGGAATCCGAATTTCAATGATGAGGGGGTCAAGAGGGCGGTGAAGGCGTGGGAGGATTATGCGGCGAGGGATAAAGGACCGGATTCGGATCCGGCTCTTGATAGAGATTTGGATGAGATCTTGAAGTCGGATGCGGAGAATGGGCTCAATTGGGAAGAGTTTGAGAGTACTGAGGAGAGTGATGTCGAAGTTTGTAAGTCATATCACTCTCACTTGAATTTAGTTGCAACTAAACTAACTCTCTACAGTATACAAGTTCGAAGAGTACCTCCCCAAGCCACTGAGGGACTGGGTCGACCAGAAGCTTCGCGACCTCCGTGTCACCCTGATCGAGAACGGCGTCCTCGCAGCACCTCACTCCGACTCGGGAGATTCAAAAGCAGTACAAGATGCTCGTCAACAGCTAGAGTCTGCCAAGAAGGACCTCGAAAACGACCGCAAGGAGCTCACTTCACACCAGGAAGACTTGCAGAAGGAGTACGGACCCGACAACATTTTCAGAGCACTGAAGGACCAGTGCATCGACAAAGATTCGGGCGAGTACACGTACTCGTTCTGCTGGCTGGGCCAGACGACGCAGAAGTCCAAGAAGGGCGGAGGACACACCAACATGGGCAACTTTGTGCGCATTGAGAAGGTTACAGTCGATGAGGATCTGCCTCCCGATGGCAAGGGTCTCGGATCAGGCGAGCGTTACTCACTGGTGTACGAGAACGGGCAGCACTGCTGGAACGGGCCGAACAGGAGTACCCGACTCATCCTGGCGTGCGCAGAGAAGGACGAGATCTGGAAGATTGTTGAGCAAGAGAAGTGCGTGTACAGAATGGAGGTCGGCACGCCGGCTGTGTGCGAGTCGGCAGCGGCTAGCGGCAAGGCTCCAGCCGCGAAGGATGAATTGTAAAAATAGTAGATAGAATTTGTAAGGGTCGGCAACGTGGGAGGAGCAGGCGATCGCGATTCTCGACGGCAGCCGGCTTGCTGTTTGAATGAAATCGAACCTAGCGCTTCCCACGCTGTGGTTCACGGTTCACAGCACGGTTCAAGAGGTTGGACACGCGGCACGGGCGTCTGTGATGCGTGACTTGTGGGGTAACTGACGACACTGGCAAGTCAGCAGTGGGAGTCCTTCATTTTACGCGCTTGGCAGAAGTCTGAGAGAACCGGGTGAACGGCAGCCGAAAGAAGGATGATGTTACGTACCTTTTGGAGGTCGAGGAGTGCGTACATAAGCTGAGAACATCTAGTTATCACTTATGCCAGTCCTTACCCTATCTCGTGTATCTGCTCAAGCCGGAAAATGGCTATAGTTAGCCTTTTTACCCCGGGAAAAAGCATAGTAAGCGTATTATCATCTCCTCCGACCTGAAACAACCGGATGTTCTCAATCACGGGCATTTCGTATCCCACAGAATCACATCGCTTCGAACCCAAGTACCAGGCTCAGTCAAACTCGCGCAGCATCGACGGGAAGGGCCCGTTCGCGATGGTGGTCAAACGAAAACACGATACAGACGCGTCGATGGCACGATGGGACGGCTGTGGCGCCAGGCCTCACAGAGGCAGGCCGAGACGGCGATCCTGAAGCAATCTTATATTTCGCCCGATTGAAGATCGTCGCCGGCCCAAAGTGACGGGCCTAAGGCGTCCGCCCTACCTCTTGCGGATGCGCTCCCTATCCCGCCGGCCAGACTATCGAAAGAAAGCGTCAACGGCGCGGAGTTTGGCGCCAATTTCGGTGTCGCCTTATGAGAATCCCATGACTTATCCCCCTCGACTTCCCGTGATAGGCAGGAGGAAATTCTAGAATGTTGCGGGTAGTTGTAATGGTCGATGAGCTCAAGGTTTTCGGGTCAATGCCGTCTTGCCAGGGCCATGCTGTCGTGATGGTTCCTGGATCCATGAAATCGACAGGGCTCTGGAAGGCGGTACCTGATGGAGGTGGCCGGATGTGCGAGGGGCTTTCCTCTGCAGCATCGAATTGAGCCCAGGCCAGGCAGAGAAGATCAGTCCCTCTCTTCAGCGCAGCGTCTGGTTTCATTCTCCTCTGCTCGGGTTTCCTCTGCAGCGTGCGTGTGCATCACCGCGAAGTTTGTTTGGCTGGGGCGCACGTCTGGAGCAGCTGCTGCGATCTCCCGCGCCTCACCCATGCTTGCCATGCTTCACGACGGGCTGTGCTGTGATCGGCGTGCAGACTCCCCCGTGATTAGCGCGGTGGTGTCTCTCGGTGCAGCCAGATGGATGATGCGTGTGCCACGGCGGGTCACGACATTCTGCACCATCGTGCTCTCTGTCTTGACGACGCATGGAAGCCCCGGGCTGCTGAGGCCGTCGCGGTCGCGGACGTGATCAGAGCGGCGGTCGACAGCGTGGCCTCTGCGTGGGGTCCCAGTTTCAGAGGGCGACAGGGCGTGGCAGGGCTTGGCGGGGGTGAAGGCGTCGGCCAGGGGCTCCCGTCACAGTGGGCGTGGCGGGACGGGCGTGATTGGCTTCGTTTGGAGAAGACGCTGGCGCTCCCGCTGCAGCTGTTGGGTTTCAGCAGGCCGTTTGGAGCCACTGCATGCGCCAAAGGACTAGAGGCCCCCTATCCGTCAACGGCCGGCACACCACTTCGCCCATCTCTGATCGCTCTGCTGGTCGACGTCGTGGTGTGCGGTGTCGTCGGGGCTGCGGTGCGAGCGCTGGATATTGCTGGATATTGCTGACTCCGGCGATGACGATGATTTCAGCCGTGAGGTCGCACAGCAGACGGCCCGGGACGAGTTGAGGCAAGCTGCAAGGCGATCTCTGGGCCGGCCGGCTGAGGCGCCAGGTGCCGAAGCCTCCCCCGACTTCTCCTTTATATTGGCCACGTTGGGCGGCCTTGGAGCGGGCGCTTGTGGCTCGAGGCCCCCGAACAGGCGCAGACGTCGCCGTGATCCGTCTCAAGCAGTGAATGTATGCGTCTCAGGGGAAGCCGGGTGAGTCGTGGCAACGGCCGACTCGAAGTGCAGCAGCCCTGCAGCAGCTGCCGTTCGCTGTCACTGCGAGGCGGGACCTTGCATATGCTCGCTAGATTTAGGCCCAGCTCAGGCACTCCCGCAGCTTTGCGGATGCACATTCGGCCTCACACACCGGCGCGCCAGGAGGGCCAGGTGGACGTCGGCTCCAGACAGGGTTAGCAAAAGTAGAGAAAAAACAGGCCGTCCCGTTGGCCCAGCGGGCCGCGCTTCAGGTCTCGCAAAAGCCATGAGCTGCTAATTTCCCGCTCGTGGAGATTGGAGCCCTTGACCCTGTCGCCGCTCTCGAGCGTTCACTCGTTCAGCAGCGACCCCTTCCGCCCGTCGGCGCCTCAGTGCGGCCTGCGAGTGGCATTATTCACGTGTGGCTCTCCCGCCTGCCTGCCAATCTTCCGCCCAACCCAGCGTCTTCGTTCTTCCATTCACTGCTCAACGCGCGCGGGCGTCTCGTCTGCTCTCCATACGCTTCCCCAGCTCCCCACGCTCCTTCCCATTCGTCTCCCTCCTGTCCAGTAGCCATCTCCCGTCTCTATCAGACTGCTCGACAGGATCGCCCGCGCTGGGACTCGCCTTGGCCCGATTTCCTTCAACCTCTATTCATCGCTGCACGCCAGCGTCCATTCATTCAACCCCCATTCCTCGCCCGCGACCACCACAAACACCGCCTCACTCCTTCACCCGCCCCTCGATTGCGTCCGTCCCAACTGCGACTGCATGTAGACTGCATCCTCCGCCCCCAATCCCGCGTCGCAGCTTTTGCTCCCACGTTCACTGTCTCGGGCCTTCGCCAAGCGGTCGCCAAACGTCGTGTCAATTGCGTAGGTTGCTCCTTACCTCGTCCTCCTGGAGGCTGGCAACGTTGGTGTGGGGAGTAACGCAGCTAGCCGCACGCTGACCATGGCACTGACACACTGTCTCTTTCTAGTGGACCATTGTTACGCACATATCCTTCCTACATTGCTTCGACAACGCACACCGAGCTGGCCATCAAGTCCCAGAGCACCAATTTCACAAAGAGGCGGTGGAGGCTCTGTGGGACGAGCGTTTGCTCTCACGACCGCTGCCCTAACATATCTCGCTCCCGTCCGAAGCACACCCTGTAAGCTCTTTTACTTTCAGCACAGCATGAGCGACGCTTCTCCATCATTGCGCAGGCAATTCCTGCTCGTGCGGCTTTTCGACCATATCAATCTCGCTAACTCGACCAAGGCCAAAATGAATCGCTTTTTCGGGCGCAAGAAGGAGGAGATTGTCGAGGATGCGCCAGTCAGCAATGTTGCCTCGTCTGGCACGAAGAAGGCGAAGAAATCGAAGAAGGGACAGCCTGAGCCGAAGCCTGAATTAGACTTGTCGATTGCCCTGCCATCAACTGACAACTTCCGGACTAGCTTGCTGATGCCAAACTTGTCGGCCCGATTCAGCATGTTGAGAGAACAAGATGATCCAAACTCGAAACTCGGCAAAGCAAGCGACGACAGCGTCTTACATCCGAAGCGACAGTCTCGTCTCCACGACTTCGGTTTTGTTCCAGGTGGTCTCTCCGATATCGCCGAAGTTGCATCAATCAACAGTTCCATCCGACCTCCATTCGCCTATGGAAGGCAGGACTCCGTTGATGGATATGGCACTGATGACGACTCTCAATCTGGAAGTGTTATGACGAGATCGCGCCCGGGCGAAGGCAATGTTCTGTTCGGTGGCCGCCAGAAGGTCTACAAGATTGCCAACTCAGGCAATGGATCATCCAAGAGCTTAGGTAGAGCGCTCTACGAAGATGATGTCAACATGTCTACATTCCAAAAGATACGTCAACAGGAGCGCGCCGATAAGGAACGGGAAGCTGCCGAGCTGGAGAATGAAGAGCGGCTGTTCGATAGCAGGCAGTCTGAACCGGAACCAGAACCATCAAGCCCACTTAAGGAGTTTTATTCGCCGTCACTTTCTGGATACAGTGGCCGACGAGGGACGAACTCTTCCGCCGGATCTGGACAGGCACGATCATCCACTGCTGCTACGTCCATCGCTTCGCAAGGAGCCAGTTCCGTTCCAGCTTCATCGCCTGCAGTTCCAAATGCACCGATACTACCCCTAGCGAGTGATCTGAACCGCACTATGACTAAGGGACGAAATCGTTTGTATGATCAAGGCTTGGATCAGCACATTCATGACCAACAGTCATCCGCCATGAGTCGGTTGAATTCGATTCAGAAGCAACGTGGACCAACCGCTGGACTCTCGACTCCACCATTCCTGTCACAAGCCAGAAGTGCGAATAATTTGAGCGATCGATTTGCCCGTCCTGGAGCACGGGCTGGTAGCCCTACCCAAGCTGGTGCTATGCCTACCATTGCATCTGGCGGGCCTGTCCACCCTCCGTCGTCCAACTCAAGCCCCGTACTGTCCCAACCCCAATCACCACCAATGAGCCCCTTGGGAAGCGACGAGGAAACAAACGCGCTGCACTCTGCGCTCCAACCCAATGACCGAGGCAAAGCAACTGCTATGGGTGCCTTTAACAAGCCCAAGCAACAATTTGATGAGCAGCAATATGCCCAGCGTCTGAAACAGATGCAGCAGGGTAAGGAAACGCCAGCGCCAGCGCCAAGGAATGAGAGGCCAACGAAACCATCTCTGCGTGAGCGTGCCGAGATTGAAGCGCGCAAGAGGGCCGAGGCCGATGTTCCGGATCGCTCGAGATCAGATTCGACTGTAAAGAGAGAAGCACCTTCACCATTTAATGATGACGTTTCGGAGCGCCCGAGGTTAAATTCGAACGCTAAAAGAGAGCCACCATCCCCCTTCTCAGTCTTCCAGAAGGCCGCCAACCAGATGAGGGATGCACCTTCACCAGCCTCTCCACAGAGGCCAGCGCCTCAGGTGCCGGCCTCTGAGTCACGCGCCACTTTTTTCGCCTCTCCTGGTGATAGTAGCGATGACGACCTTCCCAAGGCTCGTCCTGTGAAATCGTCGGATCTCGATCGACGGCTTGAAGGGCTTCAGCGACCTCCACCAGTGGCCAGCCGAACTGCTCCTCCCATTCTTGACCATCCTGCTCTCCGATCCCGCAACAACTCGAGGCCAGAGAAACCACAACTCGAGCACCGACCCGATGAGCGACACACTAACGATGCAAACCGCCAAGTCGACAACGCTGAAAAGCGCACATCGGCGGGTACCATTGTCAACGGCGACAATGATATTGACTCACCAACTCTCGGCGATGATAAGGGTGGCCTGAGCGGACTTGTCAGGCAACATCTTCGAAAGCCTAGCTCGGTGTCCTCGGTATATGGAGATGAAAAGCCGCCAGCACCAGAGCCCCTTTCTCTGCGCACTCAAGATGGAGCTATCCGGCGCGGACAGGCTCCGTCCGAATCTGATACTCCTGCACATTCCAGCTACAGCCACTCAAATCCTTGGGATCTGGAAGACCTAGACCGAAGTTCGCACTACGGTGAGGGTGATAGTATCAGCTCCACCAGTCCAGTCGATCCTTATCGGCCAAAGGTACAGCCAACATACGGTGGATCTCAGCCCGTTAATGGCAATTTGCGTGATCGAAGTGGCTCCCAGGATACAGATGCTCCTCAGTGGGAACAGGAACTGAGGAAGACGCATGCACGTGGAGGCAGCACCGAGACTCAACACGAGCGCGAAGCATTTCAGAACGAACTTGCGCAGCGTCAGCGGGCAATTCAAGAGAGGCTTCGTAATGGAGTAAGCTCGAACGACAGAAGCCGATCCCAGAGCCCTGCTGCGAGTGGTCTGAAGAACGCTCTGGGGATGCTTCGCTCTAAGACCAGCCGCGACTCCATGGCAGTCAACAACAATCCTTCGAAGCCCGAGCCCACGCAGACAAAGGCTATGAGGATGCTGGGAATCGGTGCACCGTCAGCTAGCGCCAGCAGTACATCCTTGGCTGGGTCCGAGAACAAGTTCTACGGAAGTGAATACTGGAGGTCCGAGGAGAATCAAGTCGGTCCACAGGGAACACGACCGAAACCATCACGAATTCCACAGCAGAGCGAACAGGATGCCCGGCGAGAATTAGAGCAGCGACTCCAACGTGGAGCTAGTGAGGACAACAGTCGTGATCCCAGATCTGCCAAGGGTCGCTCACCACCAGCATCGAGCAGGAGCTCTACGCGAAACCGGTCAAGCTCGGAGCTTTCGCAAGGTCGATCAACGAGTCGTACTGGACGGTATCGGGATGACCTCGACAAGGCAATGGCTGAAGGCACTGGCAGTACTAATGGCTATCCTGGCATGTCACCATCCATTCCCCAGCACGTTCAGGGGAGTTCGTCACGTCAACACTCACCAGAGACTCTACCAGAGGTGGTTGCACAAGGAAATATGCGAAGCAACAGCAGAACCGCAGCTGCTGCTTACTTTGACCAGAAGTCTCTGCATCCGATACACACCGCCCACAGCCCAATGATAGGATCGTCTCCTCGCCTGTCACCGGCAGCTAATAGCCCGGCCATGGGAGGAGTGTCTCCTGGATTGCCGTTGTCTCCTCGCCCCTCTCCGGGAATCAGCCCGGGCATTGCTTCGATCCGCCCCTACCCTTTACCGGTTGCCCCGTTCTCGGCCAACTCAACGCCTCCAATTTCGGCGGCGACGACTCCTGTGGCTTCGTCTTTCAGCTCAAATATCGCCACCAGCAGAGGTACAATGCGTAAGAAGTCAATCAACAAGTCGGACATCTCGGAGCCAGTGTTCATTTCTGCTACGTCGGTCATGGATACGGTCGACCTTCCTGCTGGAGCTTCCCTCAGGAATGGCGTTGAGTCTCCACCACCAGTTCCTCCCATCAACCCTCGACGTCGATTTGGATTTGGCCGTACCGGTACCAGCGAGAGTAGCGATGGGGCAGTGCAACCTCCACGTGCTCCTTTCGCAGATCCGATGCGGACCAACTCTGCCGACGAGCTTGACCAACAGGCGCGGCCGAAGGGACACAAGTTGCGCAAGTCATCGAGTGAAGGTCGCAGTCTTTACATGAAGAACCAAGCACCTCCGGTCATCAGCCCGGCGTTCCCACCGGCTGGAATTAACGGATCGCCACCACGTCCGATCGCAGATGGTTCAATGTTCTGAGATCAGCAGCAAGCAGTTTTCCTTTCAAATTCCCTTCCTGTCACATATGTTAAGAGATTCCATGTCCCGTACTCCCCATACAGACAGGACGACATAAGCATATATGTGTCATGCCACCAGTGGGGTCGGGAGTTTTAGTTTCAGTTTTTAGTATCTGGATTTGTCTGGCGCAGCGTGCGGGCAAAAAGCGACTTACACAAGATTTGCACGATTTCACTTCTTCTCTTCTTGACGGCTTGTGTGGTTCAGCAATTTCCTCTTCTCTCGGCTCTGCATACTGCACGATACCTAGACAGATTCGAGTCTGCGTTATTTGTTTTATTTTTATTTTTTTCTTCTCGACGGCAGCATACTCGGTAGCTGGGACGTATACTCGACAGCAGTTGCAGTCTACGGAACAGACCTTTCTTCTCTTCGACACTGCAACTAGGGCAAACGGGAACTTTTATCGGAAACGGAGCAAGGCGGGCGGGTAGGGGACTCCTTTCCACAACTTTCTCCTGGGGCACACAGCCGACAAAATGGCCGGGCGATTTTTTTAGCGGCAACGGGAACGGGGTTGGTAGACACACTATGGCGCACCTGGCATATAGCGGGTTCTGTATGTTACGCAGATGCTGGAATATTTTGGACAGCCGGCCGGGTATGGAGGAGTGAGTGGTCTGGCTAGAGAAATGGGTGGTCTTCTCGAGAGATGAGAAGACGGATGGCATGTACTATGCTAAAGCTAGTCTGTATAAATCGTAACTTGTAAACGAAGCATGAGATGTGTCTCTCTTTTGACGAGATTGGTGAAATGATTGCTTGTGGAATACACTTTTCGTGGTGAGATCTCCATGCGTCTTGTCTTGGCTCTGAAGCTGACGTGAAATATTCGATAAATAGGCTTTGGTGGTGAGACGGCTGCTGAGTGACGAGTCGGTTTTGGCGGGGGGCTGAATGGCTGGCGATTCAATTTTCTGGCCTCGACTCCACTCCACGGGATAATGCAGGTGATAAGTCACATGTCTCTCCCATCAGCTCCCCTCGCCAACCCATCTATCTATCCTTCTCCAAGCTTTGCCCCTGTGGGCCTTTCACGACTCTCTCACGCTCCCTCCAGCGACACACGCGCGTCACGCGTCGTGCTACCAGACCAGCCCGGCAACGTGCCACACTCCGAAGCGTCCGGTCCGACGTCCACAGCAAGCATGGGTCAGCACGATTTCTCCGATGGCTTGCTGCAGTACATGTCACGAGAAGTCGGTACCGAGGGGAGCGTGCGCGCCCTCGCCCCGCTTTCCGAGGTGCTCGATTCGCTGCCGTCGATCAGGGGCTGCAACCACCACTTTTTGTTCCGCGCCGCTTGGGCCCCCCTTATCGCATGCGGGCTGCGAGTGCCGGGCGCATCCAGCCTTTGCTTGCTTCGGGAGGCCGAGGGGCCGTGCGTGTGCCTGGGCTCCGCAGACAACCCAGCGCCCAGCACGCCCGGGATCTGCGGGCGGGCTGTTATGGGGTGTGATTGGCGGGTGAGGCTGGGATTGACGACGTTGGGGCGGAACATGGCGCGAGGAAGCGGTCGAGTAGGATGGTGGGGATGAGGTGTGTGGAGAGCGAGCTGGCGAGTGGAGGATGTTTTAATTCGGGATAGATTAGAGGTCTCATTTTCTTTATTACGGAGTCTGTTGTGGATTAGAGGGTATATACTTGGGATGGCCCTGCTGTTGGAGAAGGAGGTGTGTGTTGCTTCTTCTTCGTCTTCTTCTTCCTCAAGTGACGAGTAAATCTACTCTGCATACCCTCTTTTTTATATCTGCCATAGTCACTGCTCCGAGCGCTCCTTCATGTACGTGTGCATTCGTTCCTCCTCTTATCTGGTCATAATGATGGAGGATGGAGGATGGAGGATTCAATTGGATCCTGACTTCCATCCTTCTCGTTCCCGTTCCGCCAACCGCTTTGTATCACCTCCACATGCACGTCGGCGCGCCTTTTCCCTTTCCACATCCCCCATTCTCACCTGTCACGGCTTCGCGAGACGCGCTGTTGCCCACGCCTGGCCGTCAGCACCCCAGCTCCGCGTCCCAATGCAATTAATTCAACTGCCGCTGATCGCGTTTGGATTCAGCTGACTCCGAGGAGCTGGCTATGCATGTTCCGTTTTCTTCTTATCTAACAACATGTTAAAAGCGGGTGGATCCCTTGTCTGCCTCGCTCGTGGCTTCTTAGTCTCGTCTCAATTCCTTCCAGCTATGCGGATACGTCGCGACACTGCATATAAAAGAGGATTATCATCCCTTGCGTTTTGCGGAACACTTACTCTTTGATAGCTGCCTCTGCCGCCCACCTCGAATCTATCATTCATCTATCTCTTCGCTCTTTCAAAACCGCAAATATGAAGTTCGCCACCACTATCCTCGCGCTCCTCGCTGCCACTACCTCCGTCGTTGCGGTTGACTATAGCAGCATCCCGACTTGTGCTGTGAGTAGTCCATCTTCCATGATCCAGGCGCCGTAATCCGATTTCCGATCCAAAGTCCCTCGCCTCCTTGCACATTTGCGCGTCTTGCAGCTCGAACTCCCCAGCCCATCATCTCCTCGAAACAAAACTAACCTCCAACCCAGCTCACCTGCATCGTCTCCGCCATCACAAAGTCCGGCTGCAGCAGCACCGACTTCCAATGCCAGTGCGTCACAAAGGCCAACGAGATCACGACAAACGCTTCGCCGTGTATCGCGTCTGGATGCAGCAAGGACGACCAGGCTAGTACGTGACCTCTTCTCTCATTCCCATCTAGACCGTTACGCGAGCATTAGTCCACTTGCTACGCCAAACGTCATTGCTCTATCGTCACCTCTCCGACTTCGCTCCAAGGAAAGTCCCAAAACACATAACTAATATTCTCCACAGAGGTCCAACCCGCCGTCGCCGGCATCTGCGCCGCCGCGCTGAGTTCCTCTGTCGCTCTCCCCACCGCCTCCGGCTCCGCCGCGTCTGGGTCCGCCAAGTCGGCGACTGTCACCTCTTCCCCTACGGGCTCGGCTTCGAAGACTGCGTCTGCGGCCGGTGCGACGAGCACGGGTGCGGCGGCGGATGTGCGTGGGTATGGTGCGGCGGTGTTGGGGTTTGCTGCTTTTGCGATGGCGATCTGAGGGAGGAGCGTGTGAAGTGGATTGGATAAATCTTCGACTCGGATCTAAATTTGGATTGGCTATGCAGAGGGAGCTTTTGGCGAAAAAGGTGACGCTAGGTGTAGAAGAGCCTCTTGTGTCTATATTCCAGCATGGTTGGGTTTTTTCTTGTTCCATTCGAGGTGGAATTTGGTGTTGGATGATGGATGGGATAGATGGATTTCATTGGTTTGGTCTTGAGCCGACCGATTGGATTGAAATGGGTTATTCTGCCTTTTTTGCTCTCCAATTTACCTGAAGCTGTGTGGCCTTTTTACACTCTTTCTGATACGTCTTCTTCAACTGTTCGACAAGAGGTGGTTCGCTCACTCTTCACTCCACCCCCTCAAAACTCCCCCTCCACTTCCCCGCCCACGCGCTGAACTCATCCTCCTTCCCCTCCCAACTCTTCTCCACAATTTGCGTCGCCCTGATAGCATCCCCACACACCTTCTCCAGCAACTTCCCCACCTCTTCAGCATCGAGGTCGTAAAACGCGGACGCAAGCTCATCCACAGTCTCCGGTATCCCTTTCAACAGCGCCATAATCTGATCCAGCGTCTGCATATTCCGCTCCGCCACCACCTCCGCCTCCGTCTCCCCCTCCTTCAAAGCTTTCCCAGTTGACGAGGCCTTCGGCACCGGAAACGTCCTCAACCTCCTCTTAACAAGCGCCTGATACACCAACCCCACCATCCTCAACTTCTTCACACTCCTCTCCAACAACCGCCTCACCTCACTATCCCCCTTCCCCAACTTATTCCCCGCCCCAAAGAAATCATCCTCATCGCCAAACCCTTCTTCCTCCCCATCGCTTCCTACTCCCTCTTCCTCCCCTTCCTCCCCCCACTCCTTCAGTTCCTGCACCGCATCCACCAACACCCCCCGCCACTCCTCCGCCCTCCGCACCACCGTCCCCACAATCCCGTCCGCAACGACCCGCTCAACCGCCTCGCAGCACTCCCACACCACCCCCGTCGCCGCGAGCACGGCCGCGCGATCCGCCTCCTGCACGCCCTTGTCGAACTTCCCGCTCTTCCGGTCTTGGGCGTCGGTGGTGCCGTGCTGCGCGCGCTCCGCGACGCGCCCCACGAGCGCGAGCAGCTCGGACCACGCGGCGAGCACGCGCCGCACGGCGAGGCGGGCGGCGCTGTGGACTGTCGAGCCTAATTCCGAAGATTGGGGGTGGGAGGTAGAGCTGGAGGCGGGAGGCGGGCTTAGGCAGGCGACCATGGTGAGCAGGATGTCGGTTGTGGTTGTGATTTTGGGGTAGAGGGCCGAGGGGGTCAGCGGGGGCGTGAGGAGGAGGAGGGAGAGGGTGGTTGTGTTGGCGCGGAGGAGGGCGGTTGTGGATTTGAGGGTTTCGAGAATTGGGGGTGGGGGGGTGGTGGAGGAGGTGGTGGTGGTGGCATCTTGGGGCGAGGTGGTGGAGGGTGAGGCGGCGGTTGGGGGTGCGAGCGAGGATTGGAGATGGGTGAGGAGGGTGCGGGTTGTGTGGGCTAGGTCGATGAGGGAGGCGGTTGTTGGGGTTGCTTTTGGTGGCATTGTTGCGGTTTTTGGAGGGTTTTGGGAGGGTGGTTTTGGGTTGGAGGTTTGAGAGGTCGTGAAGGTTTATAGGAAGATGATGGCTGGTGTCGAGTCAGGACGAAATATAAATTTTGTGACCCCGCGGTGGGGGTGCGCTGTGCTGTTTTTGGATGCTTGGGCCGATCTGAAGATGTGGATAATCCGAGCTTACAGATTTCTGGCAGAGCGTTCGGGCGATAAAAAGACTCCATATTATGAGAGAGTAGAAACTGCACCACTAGTTCACATTTAAGAAGGAAGAGACAAATATTGGTCACGTGGACTTCATCTCCGCTACTCTAACATCGTCATTCTCAATCAACTTCTCCAAAAACAAACACCTCCCCAACACACAACCATGCCTCCCAAAGGCTGGCGCAAAGCCGCCCACGACCCCGTCGCAACCCAAACCCTCGTCCTGGACAACGGCGCATACACCCTCAAAGCCGGCTTCGCTTCCGCCGCCGCTGCTCCTACCTACGACGACTGCAAGATAATCCCCAATTGCATTGCGAAAGGCCGCGACAAACGCGTCTACATCGCGTCCGACCTCGATAAATGCACAAACTTTGGCGAAATGGCGTTTCGGCGTCCGGTCGAGCGCGGGTTCATCGTGAACTGGGAGGCGGAGAAGGCGATTTGGGAGCATGAGTTTTCGGAGGGAAAGGAGGGGCTGAGGGTATGACGGAACACATTCAGAATGGAAAGAATATGGGCTGATGGTTTGGTGTAGTGTGATCCGAAAGAGACGAACCTGGTGCTTGCGGAGGCGCCGAATTGCCCGGTGCAGCTGCAGAAGAATTGCGATGAGATGGTGTTTGAGGAGTTTGAGTTTGCGACGTATTATAGGAGTATAGGTATGACAACACTCTCTGTGAAGTTGCTACATATGAGATGCTAGGCTAATAAGACCACAGGTCCGGCTCTGAACGCTTATAACGACATCCCCTCCCTCTTCTCCGACTCCGCTCCTCCAGATACCTCGCCCCTCCCCCCGGAGTGCCTCCTCCTAATCGACAGCTCCTACTCCCACACGACCATCACTCCCCTCTATAATGGTCGCCCCATCCACTTGGCCATCCGCCGCATGTCCGTCGGCGGGAAGCTCCTCACAAACTACCTCAAAGAGCTCTCCTCCACCCGCCACATCAACATGCTCGACGAAACATACCTCCTCAACGAGATCAAAGAAGCCGTCTCCTTCGTCTCGCCCTCATTCAAGACGGATCTCGAGCGCACGTGGAAAGGCGGGCTTTCAGATCGCCGCGAAGTCGACCCTTCAATCGTCCTCGACTACGTCTTGCCGAACTACGAGCATAGCGCCCATGGCTTCGCACGGCCGCATGACCCGATCAAGGCGCGCCGCAAACTGCTTCAGCCGCTCGACGGGCCCCGTGAGGACATCCTCCCAGTCGGCAACGAGCGCTTTGCGGTTCCGGAGCTGCTATTCACGCCGACGGATATCGGGCTGCAGGAAGCTGGGCTGCCAGAAGCTATAATGCAAAGCTTATCCGTCCTCCCAGCGGCGCTGCAGGCTGGGATGCTGGCGAATATCGTGGTGGTAGGGGGCAATTCGCTGATCAAGGGGTTCATGGAGAGGCTGTGAGTACCCATTCCTTACCTCTAGCTCCCACTCCGCTCCCCTGTCTGCGTCGGGGTTCAAAAGACTGACAGGATATTTCCGTAGCGAAACCGACCTCCGCCAACTCACCCCCACAAACATCCCTCTCCGCATCGCCCGCGCCCCGGACCCAATCAAACACACCTGGCTCGGCGGCGCGCGGCTGGCCCACGACCGCGACCTCCTCCGCGGCGTCGTCGTGACGCGCGCGCAGTATCAGGAGCATGGCTCGACGTGGCTAGGGAGGTGGTTCGCGGGGGGCGACGCACTGAAGGGGAAGTGAGGCCCCCCCCCGCTTAGGTAGATTTGGATAGTTATATACCCGTTTTTCGTCTTGAGCTCGATGGCTCATATGCTGTGATTTTAGTACCTATTTGGGATATTAATAACGTGGGGGTCTGAATTGGGCAAGGGCTAAAGCGTGAGGCTGTGAGGTGGTGAGATGGAGATCAGGTCAAAAGAGCCATGTTTAGGTGGCGATTTGGGATATTGACCCGGTGTAATGTTCGGAACGCTCGAAATTGGGTCGGAGGAAAAGGGTAAATTACAGTAACTACGCTGAGAAGCATAAACGAGAGCCAGTCCGTGCGATCTAAGCCCGATTTTGTTATGTTATTGCGCAACAACGGTGAATCAGACCGTGGGATGGGGCTAACACTCCAAGGGGATGAAAGAACACGGGAGCCAGTCTGGAATTCAGATGACATGGCATAGGATCTGCATAACAAGCTGCGATTCAGACTGTTATCGTGATGCAAACTCTTTGACACGCTCACTCGAGCTATGGGAGAGTGTCAATATTACAATGAGTTGATTCTTCATTATGGCGTTTCTGCGGATTTAGAGCTTCCCTTCTACAATCGATCGGATTTAGGCTGGTTGGTTCTGTGGTAAGAAGGAACTACGCCGTCTACCCTCTGCGTGTACGCCGCGTCTCTTAAAGCTTCTTCTCCGCGGTTGATTCTGTAAAAACTTGCAACTAAGAATTCTAATCTACCCACTGGAGCGCTCTCTGCGGGCTCGGAGCTTCGTAATCTTCCCTTCTACAATCGATCGGATTTGGGCTGGTTGGTTATGTGGTAAAAAGTAACTACGCCGCCTGCCCTCTACGTATACGCCGCGCCTCTTAGGTTTTCTTCTACACGGTTGATTCTGTAAGAACTTCCAACATATTTCCCTAACCTGTGCGCGGAGGTGCCTCAGCTACTTTCCGTAGGTCAACAATCTTGATGGCAGAAGGCTGATATACATGCCGTTGCTTTTGCAGTAAGAAACGACTACGAGACGTGCAGCGCGGCATCCACCTTGTGTCTAACAAAAATAGTTCGTATGCGGTCAGATCCGTAAGACTTTGTAACATAACGTAGCAAAGAGGCGCCTCATCCTCACAGTTCCATTAATCGTAGCAGCATACCAACATAATTACGTACACATGTAAGCCCAAGCGCCAGGAAGCACCCATGACCGTTCAAATCACGCCCTCTACAGGCTGTCGCTACCCCTGTTCTGCTATAACATTTACCCACTAGTATCGCTCGATAAGCCACACCCTCCTCTCCTTCTCCGGCATATCCGCCAGCATCTTCTGCTCCACTTTCTTCATAGCCATGAAATCCCATACCAGGCCATTCGCCATGACCTCCTTGAGGTCAGAGTCCTTGTATAGTGCCTCTAGCGCTTCATCAATCGTAGCAGGCATACGGCGGTGGATGCCGTAATCCGTCTTCAGCTGCTCCGCCGACATGCGGCTCGGGTTATCTAGAGCGCGAGTACAGTCGTCAGCAAAACCATTCTCCATCTTAATCACAAAAAACCATGGCCAGGGAAGCACGAGAGCAACTCACACGGACAATCCTTCTCCATGAAAATCTCCGCCCCACCTTCTTTCAACCCCAGCAATCCCGCACCCACAATCGCCGCCATAGCCAGATACATATTCGCCATCCCATCCAAACACCTCACCTCCCACCGCCCATCGCTGACCTTGCGCAGCGGCGTCTCGCGGTTCTGCGTCCCCCACGCCACCCACGTCCCGCCCGTCCAGTGGTCGTCCACCACACGGCCGTAGCTCACAGCCTCGGGCATCGAGAAGGCGCAGATGGCTTCGAGGTGCTTGAGCACGCCGCCGACGAAGAACGCGAGCTCCTTCTCCGGCGGGCTGACGGAGATATGAGCGTGAGCCGCAGTGCCGATGCCAGGGTAGGGCTGCGGGTGGAGTGTAGCGCGGAGGCCGTGCGTCGCTGCTATTTGGTAGATGACTTGGCGGGCTTGGATTAGGGTGTCGATGGCAGCGAGGGCTGGGAGAGGCGGAAGCACAAATTCGTATTGTCCGGCGCCGGCCTCGGCATGGAATTGTTGGATGGGAATGCCGATTTCAGCGAGGCTGGTGGCGACTTCGGCAAGGAGGGGGAGTTGCTGCCACTGCTGGGGCGTCATGGTACCCCACGCGTGTTCCGTTGTCAGAGGAGCGTAAGACTCGTCTTTGTTTTCGGGGTGGCGGGTGAGGAACGTGACTTCGATTTCGAAGCCGACGAGAATGGTGATGGAGTGGGCTGAAGAGAGGTCATCGAGGAGGATCTGGAGGCCGCCGCGGGGGCATTCTTTGATAGGGCTTCCGTCTTCGTCTCGCCAGAAGGATAGCACGGTTGCGGATGGTAGTGGGTCTTTCTTGTGGGTTCGTCGTAGAGTATTCAAGTCAGGTTCGATGTAAATCTGGCCGGTCGTGTTGACTGCAGGAGTAATTCCGTCGTTCTGAAGAGTGCCGGTGTTGCCGCGCGAAATACCAATGCGCCCGCCCGTCTTGATGAGACGTTCGAATTCGGCAATTGGCACGATTCGGACTCGCATCGTGGCCATGTAGTCGAGCCATTGAACGTATACGAATTGTATGGCCGAGTTGTCTTTCATGAAGTTTTCAAAAGCCTGGATGTCGTAAACTTTTGCCGGCGGAGGTGGCTTGGGATGCCACGCAATAGCTTTTTGATTGGCCTCACCCGTTTCTTTCAAGTTCAAGACTGGTGAAGGTTCCTTCAGGTCGTATAGGACGTTCGCGTTGTTGTAAAGCATATCCTTGGTCATTGAGATCGCTTGAGCGATGGTCAGGTCATCTTTCTTCACATATTCTGATAATACCTGTATGCAATGGTTAGCATATTAAAGAGAAATATATATATGCATTGTTGCGTTTGGAATTTCTCTGAAAGCTCGTGGGAATGGATACCTCGTATAGAGCTTCCCGAAATTGCTTATTTGCCAGCCAATACGTCTCGGGAAACCAGTGTCCGTCGGTTGAGTACAGTAGCTTGCCCCCGGGCACCAGCTCTAGAGATTGCCTTATTGCAGATATTTGGCCGTCTCTGCTCAGCATTGGGAAGATCTCCCCAACATCAAGGAAAACATGGCTGAAGACGGTGGCGAGATAACCTGCTTCTCTAGTGTATGGATACGACGAATGGAGAAGAACGAAGGGCACAGCTGGATAATTCTCGATGAGTGGCTGCAGATAGGCGGGGTTGGACTGCAAGAGGTTGATATCGTTGTCCCCAAGGCCAGTATGAAATTGCAAGGGCTTGGACAGATCCGTTCCAAACGTGTTGTCGGATAGGATTTCCAAAGTCTTCAACACGAGAAAGTCATTCAAGGCCTTCCTTTCGATCCTGAACTTTCGTTTTCTAATGGCTCGTTGAACATAGTGCTCGAAAGGTTTCGAGACTTGAAGCTCCAGGTTGTCATTGTAGTCGGGTTCGACATCCAGTCCGCTCCTGTAACAAACGACTGTCTTGAAGCCAGCAACGTCAGGATCTTTAATTGCGTCGAGGATCGACCGCTCAAACTCTCCTGTAAAAAGGACCCATATGTCGGTGAGATATCTTTCTTCTTCCAAATCCACTTCCGAGGCCTTCCGCAGAATGTTCTCCATGAGATACTCGGCAACTGTCTCGATCCTCACGATTCGTTTCGTAGGAGCTGGAGTATATTGATCGTGCTCATCATAGGTAAGCACTTTCTCAGCTCCGCCCAATCCGTCATCCATGAGAATGCAGTGGATTCCATGCAAGCATTTTCGAATGAGAGCCTCCTGGTCGTTGTGGAGCCATTCAGCCCGCTTCTTCAGGATATCTTCCCAATTAGCATCCTTCGGGCACTCATACAGTTCTCTCAGCTGCCTCTCGGCTCGAAGATGTGACAGCGACTTGAATGTGTCTTGTAGCGCCCGTCCTTGCGCTTCCGAAGTGATGGCCTCGAAAGGATGAGCTTCCACGTGAGTGGGTAAGAGCAGGTTGTGCGCATGGTTGTCGATGATAGGGCAACTATCTATGGCAGCCTTGAGAGGCTCCATGGACGTTCTGCCGTCAGTCATGGCGGGGATGATGTGATGTTGTATGATGGAAGTACGCGGGCTAGGAAGGAGGTGATGAGACCATGGAGAGCGCAGCTGTTCACATGACTCAACACAATCTGTCGTAGCCTTCTGAGGACTCTGGTTCAGAGCTGTTTATACTGACCGGTGTGCTTAGTAGAGGTTAGTGATGATGCAGCCTTCGGCCCTTGAATGCCGCGGAGACGGCTCATGTGATGAGAAACGAAACATCACGATCTTAATTCACAGCACGACTGGTAAGCTCGAGTAATACTCTAACGTTGCTCAATACGACCACAAGAACCAGTCTTGTAGTACTATAGAATCTCTTAAAGGGTACTAATATTCAGGTAGGTGCTCAAGTTCAAAAAGAATGAGAGGGTTCCGGGGTGTCTCTCCACCGACCAGACCCCACGCTCTCCCCACCACCAGAGCGCAACAAAACGCAAAAAAAGGAATGGTCAATACGGGGGTCGAACCCGCGACCTTGGTGTTAACATAGGATATTAGCACCACGCTCTAACCAACTGAGCTAATCGACCGACTGATCTGTTTGATGGAGTATGCGACGAAAATAAGCATATATAATCATAGGACTACGCTGGGCTTGGCGTGGTGAAACCCCTCGGTCGCAAATTAAATCTAGCCCTGATGTATGACCCACTATTCCTCCCGAAGCTCGCCCCCTAAATTCTCTGCAGACGTCTCTTTGTCAAACTATCATCATAAAGCATAGCTATTTCATCCAGCAAAGACCTTGTGGGCTATTCCTGTTAGCTGACCACAGGAGCGAGCCAGTCTGCAGAGTTGTGTCCATCACGAATGGCAAAGCTCGTGATCAACAATGGCTTTGCATACGACTGGGTCTGCAACTGAAGCTCCTGGGCATAGATCTGCAGTCGAGCTGAGAGGCGCGGTAACGTTGCATCTGTCTATTTGGACACGGCACACTTCACATGACCGTCGAGTCTTGTCATGGTCTTATTATGAGCTCGCATGATCAAAAGGTATTGTGTCTCAAATTCCAAAGGTAAATATCAGAATACCTGGGATAAGAGCATTCCTCTACAGTCAGTGCAGAAGGGATCTCACACAAGCAGGTTTTAGCGTACAGATGACGAAGTCCTGGTCATCCGTTTCCCTCTCCAATCTCTCCATCTCTTCTCCGCCATTCCCCCGGATCGTCCAGTAAGCTGTGGCACCGGGACGCGCCGGGGCGACTCCGTGGCGCTCAGGAGACAATTCGCAGTCACGCTCTTGACAACGCAGCTCACCAACACTGTGCCAGGCTATGCAAACATGCAGCTGGAAAAACATCGTACGATAATAATGTGCAGGTTTGGAAATGGTAGAGTAATATATTATCTGTAGCTACCCCACAGATTTCCTTTTCATCTTGAATTCAAACCACATCTTTATATCATTACAACAACTGTTCAAACTCCAATCTCGAAATACCAGCTATCATATACCATCATGAGAAATATTCTTATTGTCGGCGCGACAAGAGGCCTTGGGCACTCTCTAGCAACCCAATATGCGAAGAAAGGCTTCACAGTCTATGCAACTGCCCGTTACTCCGTCCCCCAGACGCCATCACACGGCATCCGCTGGATCGCAAACGTCGACATCGCCCACGAAACGGCTGGTCGTAGAATCACTGCCCAATGGCAGGAAGAAACCAAGATCGACCTTCTCATCATCTGTGCAGGCTACTTCGCCATAGAAACTCTCGAGGAACCTCATTGGGACAAGGAAATCGCTATGTACAAGACTTGTGCGATCGGGCCTGTATTTCTCGTTCATCATCTTCTCCACGCAGGGTTGCTGAAGGAGAATAGCAGAGTGGTCCTTGTTGGGTCCGAAGGCGGAAGCGTGACGCTGCGCCATGAGAGTCAAGGCGGAGGAAACTACGGAGGACATGGAAGCAAGGCTGCTCTGAACATGGTCGGAAAGCTCTTGAGTATAGATTTGAAGCCACAGGGGATTGCCGTTGCTATTGTTCACACCGGATATTTACGGAAGGAAAACAAGGAGGGGTACTTTGAGCCTGGTTCCAAAGGAGGTGAGTCTCTGACATCTTCTCCTACGTATGTACTCTTCCTTCATTTTCTGACGATCTTCACAGCTGTCAAGCCAAACGAAGCAGCCGCAGGACTGGTTGATTGGATCGAATCCTTTGACATCTCTAAGACCGGGGAGTTTTGGGCACCGAGAGGAGCTAGGTACGTTATTCTCCAGACACATCTTGTCCAAAACTTACAAAACATAGCGATATCAACTCCGCTGAGGCTGTGCTTGGTCCACTGGATACGCTGCCAGTGCCGCTTCAGCTACCGTGGTAGTCTAGCTTTCCAACTTTTTTCGCTAGTCTGTTTGTAGCATACTTTTCCTTTATCGGTCGCCAATACCATGAGGACAGGACCGGGATCTCAATTTTTTTCATTTGAAGCGCGAATTTTTATGATCTTGAAGAGGAATGTTCGGGAATCATTATCAGTAGTCTTTACTTCGGCATGCTACGGCATGGAGGTTGCGAAGCCGTCAAAGGGCGTGAAAATCAAGGGAATGACATGAGAGTTGATTTTATGGGGAGAGTCAAGTCAAATTTTGAGCACCAAGACGAATTTAACTAAATACATATATCCTTGAAAGTGATCGTAGCATTCAACTAATGACTAGTCATCCTCTTCTTTGAAGTGTTGCAAAGTCGAAGACCAGGCGTACTAGCGCGAACGGGGCCCCGCCAATACTGAACACCTCAGTACGTGGTACTCCTCAGCACGTTGCCAGTTTTTCCATAAAGTGAGTCCACCCTCAGCCTTGCCTGATCCCTATTATACATGCCCGATGCCCATAGCACCGGTCACTCTTCCTGCAGTCATCGAGATGCGGTCCGCGACCGACACGTGCTTTCACCGGCCCATTGGTTTTATCCATGGGCCATTCCCTCCACGATTATTGAACTGGTGAATTGATGCTAACCGCACTTCCTGGACATAGTCGCGCGAAAGCGCATTGTAGCCCATTATGCCTGCGATGCTGGACGACCCGACTGCTGCCATTATCTACCGCACTTCTGGCAGCATGCCATACCCTACCGCGGGGACACCGCTTCCTCCTGACATTATACCCCGCCAAGTCATCCTCAGAGATAGAATCACGACGGCTACCTTGTTACCTTTCTCTTCGCCGGATCAGGCACCGGTGTCGTTGGTAGCATACCTGTCAGATCAACTCAATCGCGAAATCGAGAAAGGCGACACGTACCCCATGATTACCCCACTACCTCTCGAGTCCTTTGGCCCATACTGGTTTGGTGTGTTTGGTGCTGTCATGCTTCTGGGAGACATACAGAGCCCTACGGAGCTTCTCGATATGGAGAGACAAGGACGAGATTGGGAAAAGGCCTGTCTTGGGAGTTTTTACATCAAGCCAAACTATCCTGGCCGGTCCAGCCACGTCTGTAACGCTGGCTTCATAGTCACAGATGGTGCGCGAAATCGAGGTGTTGGTAGACTGATGGGAGAATGCTACCTGGATTGGGCTCCGAAGCTTGTTTGTGCCCCTCGAAAATCGTGCAGAACTTCATCGCTGATTGATTAGGGCTACTCATATTCTGTATTCAACCTCGTCTACGAGACCAACGTTGCATCTTGCCGTATTTGGGATGCTCTCGGCTTCAAACGTATCGGTAGAGTCAAAGGAGCTGGAAACCTCAAATCATACCCGGACGAACCGGTCGATGCGATAATCTACGGGCGAAGTCTTGGAGGAGACGATGATTTTGTTTCCGAGGAGAGATTCGACAAGATCAGATACTATCTCAAATACGACAAATACCCCGATGGTGCAGATCGTGCGGAAAAGAGCAGACTGAGGAGCGCTTCACTACACTACAGCCTCATCCCAGCCTCCGGCGACGAGCCAGAGAAATTGATGCTCAAGGGAAAAGAAGTGATTCCGGACCCTCAAAAGCAGTACGAAATCGCTCGAACTTTCCACCTAGACAGGCACGGTGGAATCAACAAGACCACGGCCGCGATCGCCGAGAAATACCACTGGGTGAGAATCAAGGAGACAGTCAGCCTGGCCATACGACACTGTCCAGAGTGCGGCGAACCCAGCAAAGCGGAGCCTGCACGGCCAGCTGCCTCGACACGACACAACGCTTCTCGACAAACATCGTCTCCTCCAAAAGCGAGATCACCGTCTCCGAGTCAACAACTTCAGCAGGAGGCTTCGGGGGCTAGCCTCCCGGAGATTGAGCAGCAGCTTGAAGCTTACGGGAGTTCAAGTTATCAAGTACCAGAACCGGTGTATTATCGAGAAGGCGACATGCCGGTTGACCCTCAGCTCATGAACCCTACTCTCGAGCATCCACCATCACCCTTCCTTTCGGCGGCTGTGTCAACGCCTGCTGATGGTAGTTCGGCGCAGGATACACCGATGACAGGAACTAATGACTCCAAGTCTGCAATGTCGCATTTGACACAACAAATGGCCCATAATACCACATACAATCCATCGGGAAGAAGACAATGAGCATCACGAGGAGAGTCCAGATCACCCTCATCTGATACGCTATTGCTTTCGATTCTTACGTTCATAGGGGAGGTTGTTGTCATGTTTTGATGTCCCCTCATACGTTACTGTGGGCTTCGGCTTCAACAGAAAAAGAAGAATTCCTATGTAGTAGAATAGACTACGGCTGCCTTCTGAGACCAGCCTCATATCTGCGTCGTGGTACGCCAATGCTGTTATAACTCGTGTTTGCGCATCATCTGATCGGGAGTAATCCAACCGATGGGACGAGTTCAGTCTTCACCCCTCAGCGCTACAACCATTGTCCAGTACTAGGATGCAAGTGTGGGCATGCCGTCCCTTTCATCTCGTCTCGACTTGTTATGAGGTGTTGAAGCACCACCAACTGCGGCAAGTAGGCTTACTGTCAGCGTGTGAAATCTCTCTGATTAAAACTGTTAGAATATGCCGAAGCGCCGAAATACCTCCAATGGTGGTGCGTAAGTGTGCCCGGACTTTTGGCAAGGCACTGTATTGTTTGAAAGTGAAGCATTTGGCTCTAACACTCCAGTTGAATCCAAACAATCTCGTGGTCGCCGTTGGCATATGCGTGCTTGGGCATCCCTGAGGCGATGACGCATGCCAGTCGCGGCGATCCAAACAGCCCCTCCACCAGCCACAGCCATATGCCAGAGATCGTCATAGGGCGTCCATGCCAACTTCATAGAGCGCACCCTCTCCTGATGTCTACAATTACTTCTTGCCATTATTGAAACGCCCTGGAATCTAGCACAAAGACTCTTAAACCTACCACTCCTCAGCTCTACCACGAACTCAAATAACACACCCCTCGAGCCCCTCTTCCGCCCAAAACGACCCCGCCACGCCACCATGGTCCTCGAATACTTCACCAAGCACACCAATAAGCACAAGCATGCCGAAAAGGGGGAACACACAGCCCAGACGCCCATCCTAAACGACGAGGACGAGCTGTTCCTCCAGCGCATCACGTCCGAAGGCACTCCACCACCCCTGCCTGAGCGACCCGTCGTCATACTCGACAATGGCACGAAGCTGCAAGGCAAGGACGCACAGACGGCGCTGATGGACGGCGCAGAGAAGGTTCCACTTCCCACATCACCGCCCGTCGATAGCGAAGGCAAAGAACTCGTTGACGGAGAACAGAAGACGACGAGTGAGGAGAAGAAGAGGAAGTTCTTGTCGTATTTGCCTGCGATTCCTGGACGCGGGAAGGCCAGTTACCTCTCTCAACAACTCTACGATGTATATACTAACGTCTGCTCTAGGGCAAGGCCAAAGAAGCCGCCGCCGCAAACCTCCACGCCATCGCCGCATCTTCCAAACCCGGCGCCCCATCTTTAGCCACCGCCGAAGAACAGAAAGAGCAGCAAGACCTCACTGCCATCCTCGACGACCTCAACCTCTCCGCCGTGAATAACCGCGTCTTCAGCTTCTCAAAAGAATCCCAGGAACTCCTCGATAAGTTCAAGCTCGTCCTCAAGGATCTCATCAATGGCGTTCCCACCGCGTACGATGACCTCGAGAAACTGCTCACAGGCTCGGAAGCCCAGCTGAAGAAGCTGTTCGGCGCGCTGCCGCCTTTCCTGCAGGCGCTGGTCAAGAGCCTTCCCGCGAAGATGACGGCAACGCTGGGTCCAGAGTTCATGGTCGCAGCGTCTGAGAAGCCTGGCTTCGACGCGATGAGCGCGAGTGGGAGCAAACCTTCCAGACGGCCGAAGATCCCAAGTCTGAAATCCTTGGTCGCGTCTCAGGGCGCCGTGGCAACGATGTTGAAGAGCATCCTCAACTTCCTCAAACTACGATTCCCGGCTTTCGTCACTGGAACGAACGTGCTCATGTCCCTAGCCGTGTTCCGTAAGCAGCTCCCTTACCGATATTACTCATATCAATTGCTAATCCCTATCACAGTCCTCCTCTTCGTCTTTTGGTACTGTCACAAGCGCGGCCGCGAAACCCGCCTCGAGCGCGAACGCCTCGACGCCGAGGGCAACCCCGTCGGCGGCGAGTCCGACATCTCCGACCTCGAGGACAGCACCGTGCTTGAGAAGCCTAGAGACGCGGATGTGCAGCCGCCGCTGATCATCCATCCTGACAGCGCTGCGCCGGATAAGCCCAGCGCAACGGTGGCTGATATGCCATCCGTGCTTAACCTACCGGAGCCGGCGGCTGTACCGCTGCCGGCGCCTGAGGGGACGACGCCGTTGAGGGAGGAGCCGATTGAGGTTAAGAGGTAGAGATAGTACGGAAGTGACGAAAAGGGGAAGGTGATGTGACGCGTCACAGAGGTTCTGTTTTCTTGGACTTAAAATGATAATGATATCCCTGGTGCGCGGCTCTGGAGTCTCCGGCTGTTCTTATTTTACTAGTACGGTACGATCTTTAATACACGAAGTCACGATTCGATTACCATGCATTTTTTGAATTCAAGATTCCGAACAAGGCGATGGATGAGATGCAAGTATCAAGCTGTGCGACAAACCGCGTTGAGAGGGATGAAGCAAGTGCGTAGAAGCCATACGAGGTTGAATTAAGCTCTACATTAGAGGGTGCGCGGTTCGCATTACATCCTCATCGAGCATGCGTACGCATAAACAAACTTCATTTGAAGAAGAAGGAAAACACTAATCCCATTCGCTTTTTGTCTTATGCCCGAAGTATGCAGCCGATAATGCACCACGCCCTCTACCCAAAATCCCAACGCGTGTCAAAATCCCCACTTCACCACCCCTAATGTGCCCACCTCGCAGCCATCCATATCAGCATCAATAAACCCCCCAATCCCCGCCATCCAACAAACTCTGACTCGCCACAAAACTAAACCCCCCAAACGGGTTCTGCTCCGCACTCGTAACATCATACTCTGAGAACGTGCTCTTGCGACTCGACACCGGACTCAGCGCCAAATCCGTAAACTCATTCGCAAAGTTCTCCGCGAGCTCGGGGTCCGTGATCAGCGGCTGGATCGGGGGCACGAGCTCGCGCTTCTCGAGCTTCAGCCAGTCGAGCTTCCTGAAGAAGCGGTGCTCCTTGAGGATCTTGAGGTCCTTGGGCATGTTGGCGCCGAGGCGCTTCTTGGGCTCCTTGCGCAGCAAGCGCGTCAAGAGGTCCTTGGCGTCGGGCCCTAGATAGTAGGGCAGCACGAGCTTCTGCTTGAGGATCTTCTCCTGGATCTTGGCGTGGTTGTTGCCGGCGAAGGGGGGCGCGCCGGTCAGCAGGTCGAAGCCGAGCGCGCCAAAGGACCACCAGTCGACGGCCATGCCGTACTTGACGCCCGCGATGACCTCTGGCGCCATGTACTCGATCGTGCCGAGGAACGAGTTGCAGTTGGTCTCGCCGTCGCAGGCGACCTTGCTAAGGCCGAAGTCGGTCAGCAGCAGGTGGCCTTCGGAGTCGAGCAGGCAGTTTTCGGGCTTGAGGTCGCGGTAGATGACGCCGACGGTGCGGTGCAGGTGGTCGAGGGCCAGGACCATCTCGGCCATGTAGAAGGCGACGGTTTCTTCCGGGAACATGCGCTCGGCCGCGAGGTGGTGGAAGAGCTCGCCGCCTTGGGCGTATTCGAGGATCAGGTAGAGTTTCTCGTGGTCTTGGAAGGCGTAGTAGAGCTTTACGACGAAGGCGTGGCGG
Organism: Mytilinidion resinicola; assembly: GCF_010093595.1. Taxonomy (NCBI): domain Eukaryota; kingdom Fungi; phylum Ascomycota; class Dothideomycetes; order Mytilinidiales; family Mytilinidiaceae; genus Mytilinidion; species Mytilinidion resinicola. Next base: position 356,396 of record NW_022985461.1, on the reverse strand, counting down.
TTGACGCTTTCTAGGATTGCGCGCTCGGTTTTGGTCTGCTCGATTAGCTTCTTGTGGACGGTCATGGAGGCCTTCCGGAACTGCTTCTGTGCGTAGAGGCGGCCGGTCTCGCGTTGCTTGACTAGGAGGACCGTTCCGTAACTCCCCTTCCCGAGGCAGGTGAGGGGCTCGAAGTCACTCGCGGTCATCTTGCGCATGGTGGATGCGCCGCGCACATCGCCGCCTTCTTGCACCTCATCGGTCTTAGCTGGCGCACTGGAACTGACAAAGTCGGTCTCGAAGTTGACTTCATAGCTCTCCATCTCAGTCCTGTCGCTATCGCTGTCAAGCCCAGAAACGCTGGCATTGCTGGAGATGCCAGACCGTAACATTCCAGTCAGGTTGCTCCTGGTAGGCGTAGTCGTCCCAGAGCTGATGCTAAGAGCCTCAAGCTTTTGCTTCAACGAGCTGATACCTCCAGCGGCAGAGATTGGCCTTAAAGATGGACTGCTGGTGACGCTACCAAAGTCGGCAATGGTGGGACCAAGCCTCGGAGTGTGGATGACTGAGTAGTCGGATTCCTCTCCTCCAGACGTGACCGGGGTGTGAAAGCCGCGAATGGTCGTCATCGCTGGAGCGCCAGGCTTCATGGCCTTCTTCTTCTTCTTGTTCTTCTTTGCTTTCTTCAGAACAACATCGAAGTCTAGTTTCTCAGCAGGAGGGATGGATTTCCGCGTTTTGGCAGAGTCGGCCGGACGCATTGCTGGGGAACTAATATTGATCGGAGGAGTTCCGGTGTGAGGTCCAGCAGTGGTAGCGGGACGGTCGATACCCATGGCTCCCGCGCCCGCTACGAAAATATCATCGTATTCAGAGTCTATGGCTCGCATGTGTCCGGGAAGCGTTCTGGAGACATTTGGCGGAAGTCCTGCCGGCGACAGGTGCCGGTCAACCTGGTCAAATGCGAACATGGCCATTATGCCGGTCTAAATAACTCGAGAATAATATCGCTATCCAAATTCGGCGCCCACTTCCTTGCGGAAAGCCGGAAGACGCGCTGTCAGCGCAGCGACACGGCGACAAAGAGCGCGCGCAGGCAACCAACTTTCAAACAATCTAAGGTATCCCAAAGTTTACCGTCCGCCCGATCAAGGCGGACCGCCCGCCAGTAGCCACAGCAGTGCGGCGAAGCTGGCGTCCGTCTTGCAGAGTCCGAAGGTCAGGGTCGGGTTTGGGATTGGGGTCGAAGCCGAGGCGCAGAGGCGGCAGAGTGGAGGAGCGGTAGTTGATGCGGAGATGCCCATAGATGGTTGTATTGGTGGTTCTGGTGGTCGGATAGATGTCGCCAGGTTGATATTACCCGGACGAAGTGCTGCGATGGTGAACGGTGAGTGATTCCTGCCTGGAAGGTGAAGTGCAGGAAGGTCCGGGAGAAAGTTCGCTGGAATTATCTCAGCTGTCGGAGGCTCGGCGCCGCTTCTTCGATGGCACGTGACACTAACTGCCATCGCCAATTTTTGAACCAACACCATCATACGGCGTCATCACCCACTTCTGCCACATCACAGCCTCGTTGTTCCTGCTTAGCATCTATTGTCGTCCTCGTTTCTCCATGGGTTCGATCCTACGCTTGTGCCACGGGTCACGCCCCAACCGCATCGTGTCAGTGATGCAACTTGAGAGAGCCGCTGGTGGCATTGATGGCTGAGTATCACTAGCAAACGGTTCTGGTATTTCGTTTGTAGGAGCAGCAGCTATCATTCTCACCTAGAGGTGTTTCCATACAGCATTGGATATATTTGGAGCCAGCTCGGGGCTTATTCTTCCACCGTCTAATTCTGGCTCTTCAACCCATCACAAGCCCTGCCCAACACCAACGGAACTCCGCTGACACGGCTCGGCCCTCACACACGGTTACTGTTCGTAACTGTGCTGAAAGTCCTGTTGACCTGTCTGTCGATGCCTGGACGTTGCGCGGGCTTGCCTCCTTTCCATGAAACACAGGTCAACATGGGTTGTCGCATGAAGCGGACGGTTTCTTTCCTCGTCGGTCCCCTTGACACGGGCTACCACACCGAACGGAATCGGGTCTCGTATCCCTGGTCTTGTCTCGATCTAGCTTGCGAGTTGTTGAAACAGGAGCACAACAACGAAGAAGCGTGCTGTATCCGGCCGGAGGCCTCGGATGGACCACATTCACTGTTGAGGCGTTTGACGGGCTTCTACCCTCTTGAGCAAGTTCTTCCATAGCTAAGTATGAATCATGCCATATCCTGGCGGTTGGCTATATCTGTGGAGTGATGGGTCCACCGGGTGCTCGACCCGAGTGCATAGGCACCATCTCGGTGCGTCTGCGAAGCTTACCGCGGACTCAAGGACATGCTTGGTGAACATGATGGCCCAAAGCGTCTATATGGGAGTGAATATCAACAAGGTGTGGTTCCCGATCTGGGCACATTTGGAGATGTATCCTCATTCACTGCTCAAACGCGTGACACTCGCTTCACAGCACTGCCACCTCCTCAAGCTGCGAAACGAACCCTTTGTTGCTTGTATAGACCCCGGGCTTGGCTCGTTCAGCACACCTACTCCATCAACGTGAGTAGCCCGAGCGGGCCTCAGGACCGCTGGCTAAAGCCGAATTCGAACCGACCTGGTGGCTCGTTCAGGGGGCGGTCGAGCGCCGGGAGAGCTGCGAACATGCTACTATCACCCGCAAACATGCAACTGTCACCCGCCGCATGCATGTCGAGTCGTCTCATGGGGCACAGGTCGATGCGGCTTGGTCGATTCGTGGAGAATACACAGACATGCCCCCTAGAGACCCGGCGTAGCGAGCGAAGGCGAAAGACCACGAGAACGAGCGGATTGAACGATTGGTCTCCTATCCATTTCCTTTGACTAAACACTGCAACGCTTGCTGGCAGAGTCCCCCGAGCATCGTGTTTCCATGGCCTTGGCCTTCCGAGTGGACTCCTGGCAGTGGGCATGAAACAGCAGCGTGTCTTGTCGCCGGTGGGCATTTTTAGACACGGCGTCGATGGCGGTCTCAGACCCCTTGCTAGGATCCCGTCCTGCCCGTCAGGTACCCGCGCACGGCTGACACGCAGCCAAAGCGTGCAATGCACGGGGCGGCATCGCTCAAAGGGTAACGTCGCGGGCCCAAAGCGACGGCGGAGAGAGCAAAACAGGAGCAGGGCGAGGGGGACCCAGGCGGCACCGACGCGCTGGACTGGCAGCGGCAAGCAACGCCAACCCCGAGTGGCCAGTCGTGGCGTCGCGCCAGGATGCGGCTCGGTGGTGAAACAGAGGGGTCGCCGCACGTGCCCTCGACGCCAAGCCGACTGCGTCCTTCACGCCCGGCACCTGGTCGCCGTGCCTAACAATGGAACCTCATCGCGCGCGACAACTGCATGGCCAGTCACGCCGTGGGCCTCCGTGCTGTGTGGCTAGCCGGGTGGGGACTGAAGGTTGTTTCGCCGCCGCGCGTTTCAAGAGAGCCCGTCTGTATGTATAAGTGTGGCCCTACCCGCGCTGTAGAACCACCATCTCATCCATCACCAAGTTGTTTCCCTATTAAAAGTCTCGCAAGAGTCAGATTCATTCGCTTGTCTGCTCTTGTTTTCATATTGTTTCTTTTCCACAGTCGTTAAAGCAGTGCTTCCTTCGCTATCTTCCTACTACCGTTCGTTGATACCATCTATTCTCCCCGCCATGAGGCTCTCTACTTCTACTCTTTTGATCTCTGGCCTGGCTGCCCAGCAGGTCACTGCTACCTGGGACCGCTATGCTCCCGTCTTCAAGAACCCCACCAACTGCAACAACGAGTGCACGGACAAGCAGAAGTCGGGCTACGGCTGGGGCGACCTCCCCACCGGCAACTTCGATTCTTATGACGACTTCAACTTCAGTGGAGGATGGACGTGCGCCAACAGCTTCAACAAGCGTGATGCCCTGACCAAGAGGACTTTCAACAGCAAGTGTGCGAAGACCACCGTCTCCAAGTCTAGTCCCGCGTCCTTCTCCTGCAGCAAGTCCACCGGTTTCTCTGTGGACGAGCTGCAAGTGTCTGTCGAGTTCGACTGCAATCTCGAGTTCCACTACGGTATGGAGGACGGCTCCACCTGCAAGCAGGTATCGCCCTGCCAAAAGGAGGGTACCACTGTCAAGAACACCCAGTGTGGTGGTGCCAAAACCGTCCAAGTCTACCTCGGCGACCATGGCGAGCAGGGCAAGGACAGCTGCGAGATCGGTCTTCATTACATTGGCTTCAACTGCGACTCTCACTCTAGTTCATCGGTTGTTGTTTCCACTCCCACCCCATACAGCACCGGATGCATCCCGGGCTCCTATGGCTGCAGCGAGTCCTCTGTAATCGTTTCTACCCCAGCGCCATCCAGCGCCGGATGTGTTCCGGGTGCTTATGGCTGCAGCGCGTCTTCCGTCGTGATCTCAGTCCCAACTCCATCCAGCACTGGAGGGGTTCCTTTCACCAGCGTCCCCGAATCGTCCGCGACCGTTGCTACTGAGTCTATCCCTTCGAGCATTGTTGCGACTACTTCCATCCCTTGCGTGCCCGGAACATATGGGTGCGGCTCAACATCCGCTTCTATCCCCGGCACTCCCGAGTCGAGCTCTGCTTCTGTCCCTGGCACTCCTGAGTCCTCTGCTACTGTTCCAGTAGGACCTACCACTACCCCCAGCATTCCTGAGTCTAGCTCCACAGTCGTTGTTGCTACTACATCTGCAGCCTGTGTCCCCGGAACATACGGATGCGGCTCAAGCTCTGCTTCAGTCCCGGGTACCCCCGAGTCGAGCTCTGCTTCTATCCCAGGCACTCCTGAGTCCAGCTCTGCTTCTGTTCCCGGCACCCCCCAATCATTCTCGGCCACTGCTCCCGTGGAGACTACTACTCCCCCTAGTATTCCTGAGTCCAGCTCTACGGTCGTCGTTGCTACCACATCCGTGCCCTGTGTCCCGGGTGCGTATGGTTGCCAGGCTAGCTCCGCTTCGGTCCCAGGCACTCCTGAGTCTAGCGCTGCTTCGGTCCCAGGTACGCCCGAGTCCAGTGCTGCCTCTGTTCCAGGTACTCCCGAGTCTAGCGCTGCTTCGGTCCCAGGTACGCCCGAGTCCAGTGCTGCCTCTGTTCCAGGTACTCCCGAGTCTAGCGCTGCCTCTGTTCCAGGCACTCCCGCATCTAGCGTTGCATCGGTCCCAGGCACTCCCGAGTCTTCTTCTGCCACTGCTCCCGCAGGTCCTACTACGGTTCCCGGCGGATACACTAGCTTCCCTGCTACCGTCCCAGTAGGATCTTCGGCCACTGTTCCCGCTCAGTCCGAGAGCACTCCCGGCCCGGCGCCTTACACCTCTTCTTCTGTCGTGGTTGAGTCAAGCACTGTTCTCTTCCCAGCTTCTACCTCCACTCCTTCAGCGGTTCCCACCAGCAGCTGCCCTGGCGTCTTGCCCAAGTGCATGAACACCTGGATCACTACCAAGTCTCAGTGCAAGGACAACACCGACTTCAGCTGCTACTGCAAGAACGCCGACTTCACCAAGAGCGTTATCGAGTGTGTTTCCGCATGGGGAGCCGATTCGTCTGAAGTTCAAGCTGCTCTCTCATACCTCGTCGGTATCTGCGCGCCATTTGTGCCCCAGAACCCCGGTCTTATCACCAACTGCCCAAGCACCGTCACCCTGGGTCCAACTCCCGCCGAGACCCCGGCGTACACTGCCCCTGCTGCCCCTGCTACCACGCTTGTTGTCATCACCTCTTTCTCGAGTGCAGTTATCCCAGGTGCATCCACTCTCGCCCCGGTTGCCTCAACTCCTGCCGGCTACACTGCTCCGGTCACGACCATCACCCTCGTCGCTACCCAGACTGTAACCGTGCCGTGCGTGCAGGGCGGAACCACGATTGTCGGCTCCTCTATTACCTCCACGACCGTTACCCAGACCGTCGTCACAGTTCCACAAGTCGCTTTCACCACCAACACCAACTCCATTCCTGGTGCCACTGCCACTCAGCCCGCCGTCAACCTCGCGCCTGGCACTCCCGCCGCAGTCTACGCCACCGCCACTTCATCCTTTGGCACTATCGTCCAGCCCTACCCCACTGGGAACGGCACGATCACCTCCCCATCCGTTCCCCAGTTCACCGGTGCTGCATCTGCTCTCAGCGCCTCCCACTTCGCCGTCGGCGCCATCGGCGCCGTCATGGCTCTTTTCGTTCTGTAAATGGGGGAAACATCATATAATATCGCATGTTGCATTGCATAATACCCGCGGTGTTATTTTTCCTTGTTGAGAGAGGGGGAAAGAGAGAAATGGAAAAAAGTAATGTAGTATTACTCGGGTCGAAACGAAGCATTGGCAGGGCGTTTTGCTTGTAAGAGTCGAGGATTTTTGGCTTCATGACTCTCCTTAATATTTTGTTGTGTGTAATATGTAAGAGATTATGCTCTTGAGCAGATCTCGAATAGCAATCAAGAGATTGAAATTGAAATGACTGGCTTTTGATGCGTGAGATGCTGTGAAGTTGACGAAGGATTGGTCGTGGTCAGGTGCGCCTGACGGACGAAGGCAAGGTAGGAGCTGCACGGCTGCACAACTCTTACAAGTCCTTTCTCTTTCTCTACATAACTAGCTAGTCAGATAACTCAGCAATCAACACTTCGTTCGTGTACAACGTGTACCACTGCTATGCACACGTGACAGTGCGTAGTTCTGGAAGCGTACGAAGAGTAAGACGTCGGATAAGGGTTAAAAGGGGGTTTTTGCGGGGGGGCTAGTACGCTGATGACGAACTGTCCGCAGCGGTCGAACGGGTGGGCGGGGATGAAGCTGAGAAGTCCGTGTGTTTGATTAACTCTGCATGTACGCAGTGTCCAGGTGTTTGACTAAGTCTACGTATAGGTAGGTCTACAGTGTCAGGGTGTTTGACTCTGCGGCGGCGGCGGGGGTGGGGGTGGTGGTGGATGCCAAACCCACTGTGCCGAGAAATATGACGGGTACTTTAACTTTAAGCAACTCACACTCCATGCACACGTCGGTATCTGCAGTAGTTCTATATAGGTCGTGTACTGTGGCTATTTATAAACATCCAGGACCCCTCTCACCTAAAAATTACGTTCGCATCCTCGCCTTTAAGCCTAATTTGTAGAGAGCCTTCTTTTATAACATAACAGACTTCTCTCCCCACAGAACCACTATAAAGCTCTTACCACTCTAAATACTAATAGCAGGGTCTTATCCGAGCATCAAAACCTCGCTATGATGCTGTGAAGTCATCATCAGCTTGGTGTCTGCTGTGGCGCGCAAATTCATGCAAGGTCGCCAGGCAGGTTGGTACCTCCAAAAGAAGCGACCACCAATTCGGGCTAGTGGAGAACAACCCTGCCTCACATAATCAATCATCAGGGCGTTGCGGTAACGTCAACCCCCAGCCTTGCAATTCAACTTGGCCACGCCTCCAGTCAACCAACTCAACTATCTGAGAACACCTACAGAATCGCCACCTCACAAGGCTATGGCCGGTGCGGGTCGGCCGTCCTCCCTGCTAGCGCGGGCGAGGTGTTCGTCCACTTAAGATCTAAGGGTGGCAAAACTTTCACGCTTAGAAGTAGCTCTCTGGCGCCACTCTAGAGGGATTCTAGAAAGTTTAGTAGACTTTCGAAGACCCTATAGCCGGAGCGGAACAATCAAGCGGTGGATGCAGATTTATCATTGATGTAGATAACTTCCGTCCCATCACCCACGCCAAATTTTCCGGAGATATCCTCCCTCTCCACCACGCTTTCCAAATAGAGCCAGGTAAGCCCTCGAGGCCTTACGTGCTCTGTTCTATACCTAATTGGATATAATTCATAAATCAAATAGAGAGGTATAGCCGAGGCCGAAAATTCCACCTATTTTCTATTATTTCAGTGCCGTGCTATTGCATAGAATAAATTCATTTATTGTCCTCCAGCCCTCTTGTGTATCCAGACGATCGAATAAAGCCTTCAGCAACCTCACCAACCTGTAGTTGCTGCAGGGCGTACTGCATAAAGGCCCCAAAGTCGTTGAAGTTGTACACCAGTAGATAGTTCCTTTTAATCCAGCTCTTGAGCACGGAAAAGGTCTTCTCAATGGGATTCATGTCAGGTGAGTAGGGCGGCAAGTAGGAGAGCTCAACACCATGCCTGGCGCATAGATCTTTGAGCTCCTGGCTGCGATGAATTGACGCGTTGTCTAATATAATGCGAGCCTGGCGTCCCTCCTCTAACATCGGAACAAGCTGTGGAATTACAGAGACCTCTACCCAGCTGTTAAAGAGCTCGCGATTTACGGCGCCTTGATATACTAGAGGATTATCCAGGAAGCCCTTAGTAGTGAGGGCGAGAAGCACTCTCCAACGCTCAGATCCTGACAATGGCACAAATGAGAGAGCCGGCAGACCTACAGGTGAGTAGCCACGCTTTCTATCGCCAGTTCTCTCATTACTAGCACTCTCGTCTACAAAGCAGAGGTCCTCAATGTCCTATTGTATCTGCCTGCCGCGCCAGGCCGCTCGTAGAAACTGTGACTGCTGGGCTGCTCGTAGCTGCACCACCTTCCTCGACCACTTGTGTCGCTTTGGAACTCGATATATCGTTGCCTCAGAGGCTTGAGCTTCAAACTGATCGAATAGGGATTGCTGGATCTCATCAAGGTATGCGGTGGGCTGGTCTTCGAGGATCCACTGCGCAACGTTAGCCTAGCCAAGCCAAGAGACTCAACACCATGACTTGCCTCTTCTTGCTCTATCGTGAGAGTCCGTGGCCGGCCGAGTTTGACGGTGGTAGGCGCGTACGGTTGGCCCCAGATGTCCCAGTTCAGCCGGAGCTTCCGTATGGTGTTTTTCTGCACCTTTGTGGTTCGGGAAATCGATTTAATCGACTCATTGAGGTCTAGAAGGCGGCGAATCTGATTAACGACTAATGGGTTCAGTTTCTGGCCCATTTGGCTTCATTAGGTGTTGAGGTTATCTCTGTTTTCTACCGTACAATTTTGGTGAGGTTGGTGGGGGATTGCCTAGGCCGACAAGGGGGGGGGAATCACTACATTTTGCAAGCGACAATAGCGAGTAACTACGTGATGCAAGCTGAGTTTTCAGCCTGGCAAAAGTATAAAACAAAAGCCTCGCCATTGGAAACTCCAACGTCCTACACTCAACACCATCACTAGATTGCTCACTTTCATTGGATAACTTAGCTTAGATTCGCAACGGCTACGTTACAAGCAGTTTAGCGCTTCCAAGCGCCTCAATAGTCACAGTGTGCATGGTGGCATCCATGGTAACATGTCAGCCCACGCAACTCGACACTCTTTAAAGGGGTCTAGCTCACAACATAAAGGGCTCATATCGAGCTGACGACAGCCTTGGACGAATTCCATCAGGTTCTCTCACTAGATCAAACTGCTCAACTCGTCTCATCCTCGAGCCATGCGCCTACAGCAGATGACGTTGTCCAGCTGACAGAGCAAGTCACTCGAGCAAACGCAAGTCGGAAGAGCCGTCTCTTTGCTACTCGAATCCAAGGACTCCTAGGATCCGTTCAGCAATACTGTACGGTCATCGACACGTGCGCAGGGCCCAACCAGATAGCGGCGCTAGTTTGGGGCAGTATCAAACTCGTTATCTTGGTCTGTACTCCGTGTTACCCATGTCCTATCCGAGTTTAACTTACAATTCTCTCGTTTGCTAGGTTTCATCAAATTTTGCCGAGTACTTCGACAAGTTGTCACAGCGAGTAAATCAGCTCAGCACCTACTGTCCCCGGTTGTCTGAATATGGGAAACTTTTCCCAACATCAGCAAGGCTACAGGAAGCAATTTCCGCATTTTACGCTATTATTGTGAAGTTCTGCTCGAAGGCACTTGGGGTAGTGCAAGAGAAAGGTTAGATCGCAAAACCAGTTCACAATTGTTCACAAGGATTCTAAGTCTTTTACTTTAATAGGCGTCAAACGATATTCAAAGTCAGTATGGAAGTCATTCAAGGTGGACTTCAAGGATATAGAGGAGAGCATTAGTGAAGCAAAAGATGAAGTTACCGAGGAGCTGCAACTGGCATCCGAACAAGAAACACAAGGCTTTCGCCGCTTGTTAACAGCAGAGATAGAAGAAAACAGAACATTACGCATAAAGCAAATTGCAGAAATTCAAGAAAGTAGGGATTTTCGATCGCAGCAGACGCTTGCGCTCCAGCGGAGCGGAGCTCGCCAGATTCAGAAGATCCTTAAAGAAGCAGGTAATCCGAACAAGTTAAAGCAAAGAATTAATACTAGAATGAAGCTAATTATATGATTATCATAGAGCGTCAGAAGATTCGGCTACTGCGATATATTCCGAGCCATGACTACACGACTAGCCTTCACCATGCACGGGCGCTGCGTTGCGAAGGAACTTGCTGTTGGCTTCTCAGCAGATCAGAATTCCAGAACTGGGTTGATCAGACAGGCTCAAAGCACCTCTGGTGTTACGGAATTCGTACGGTACTCCCTAATCACACCTAGTCCTTGCCATGCAGCACATAATGCTAACTTTTGCTGACTTAAAGCTGGTTGTGGAAAAACTGTTCTTCTGTGTGTTATCCACTAATCCCTAAGGAGGTCATAGTAATATACATTCTAAACAATGCTTTAGGGGATATATTATCGATCACCTGAGAATGAAATTCTCAGCTCAAAACGAAACAGTCGTCATCTACTATTTCTTTGATTCCTCCGAGAAGAAGTCATTGAAAGCATCTACCTTTCTAAGATGTACTTTGCACCAGATGATCAAACTCGAGGCCCTTGTCCCAGAGTTGCAGAGGCGTTTGGAGTCGCTCTTCATAGACCGGATAGATCAGTCAGAACCCACCACCAGCGAACTTGAACAGCTTTTCTTGCACTCCTGCAGGAAATTTAAAGGCTGTTTCCTCCTCATTGATGGACTCGACGAAGCAGATGAGATTGAACAGAGAAATGTCAAATCCTTCCTCAAAGACGTACAAAGAACGCATGCTGCTCGAATTCTTGCCACCACCCACGCAGCCATGGACATGTCAAAGGTTTTCACCCGCGGTTTGGCGCTGAATATCAGGCCGGAGGACCTCAAAGATGACATCGAAGTGTTTGTCCAATCGCAGATTGATAAGTATTCGCAGGAGAAACTGTCTGATTGTTCTCCTTATGCGCTTGATATAATCAAGCAGAAATTAATATTTGACGCGGAAGGAATGTGAGTGCAAGTTAATGGTCCCCGACTTGATTACATGTTTGGGCTAATGTTAGCTTTAAGGTTCCTCTGGCCGGACCTGCAGCTTAAGGCTATTCTCGACGTCTACGAGGAGCACGGAACCCCAGACAGAATTCCCGATCTCCTTGAAGCTCTCCCACGAAAAATCGCAGATCTGTATAGCCTCTTACTACAAAGACTCACCAATGGCGCTGACGACCGAGCCGAAAGAGCAAAGAAGGCATTTCAGTGGGTTATTTATAGCAAAAGACCGTTGACTATCGGTGAACTAGAAGAAGCCGTATCTATCTCCATCAACCAGAAGTCATGGCAAAGCCCCTCTTCCATACTTGACATACCGAGACTCGCTAGACTGTGTGGAAACCTCGTCAATTGCGATGAGGCTAACAGAACAGTATCGCTGGCTCATCACACCGTTGAGTCTTTTCTGCTAGGCTGTTCTGGCAGACGAGAAGTTGCTAGCTTCGCTATCGAAGAAACCAAGGCAGAGCAGTATATGGCAGATATTTGCCTGACGTATCTGTCTTTCACGGATTTTCATAAAGCACTTACACGGACCTCCGACACAAAATATCTTCATGCAATGGGTCACCCTGTGGGCCTGCTAGGGAATGTAACTCCGAGTTTCATTCGGCCATGGGCATTGAATGCTGCCAGAAGCCGCCGAGGCAGGACCCCAGATCAACCTGTTGACCTAGTCAACATTTTGAGAACTGAACTGAGCGCCCGTCAATCGAAAAAGGTGGACCCTACCTTCCAAATACTCGAATACTGTAAGAGCTACTGGTACAGCCACATCCGTTACATTGCTCTGCAAGATACAAAACGGTTTACGACAATAGAAAACTTCATACACAGTACGCATCTACCAAAAGAATGGATGCCATGGAGCTCCATTGAAGACAAGGAATCCTTGCCGTTCTGGAATATGTTCGTCTGGGCTGTAAGAAATGGCCATACGATTATTTTCTGTGTTTGGCAAAAGATTGCAACCATACAAGAGTCTAGCTACTGGAAGTACCTTTGGAGAGAGGAAGGGAAGAGGCTGTTTGCCTCTGCATGCGCGTCGGCCAACCTTGAGCAGTTGGAGATAATATTGGGCGCGAAAAGAACGAATGATTGTGTAATGAGACCATTTGAAAGCGAAATCAGTCATGAATTAATGAGAGTCTCTCACTTGGGACATTATGAAGTTGTAGAGCGGCTGCTTCAAGAGAAGGCTGATGTTAATACAGCAGCAGCAAGAAGTGGTGGAAGAACAGCACTACAGGCAGCGGCAGAAGGAGGGCATCTTGCAGTAGTTGAGCG